>NC_091124.1:3657500-3892500 GCF_040183065.1 Periplaneta americana | reverse complement strand
TCAATATCCGTTAATAGAATCTGTGGTGTCTCGCTGTACCCTCCTGAATGGGAACAGTGAGACATTTGCATTTTTTTGACAAACACGTATTGTATATTATGTCCTTATCTAGTAACATTTTAGTTTATGTATCATTATACTCCATGTTTTAATGTCTTATTTCTATTGCACTTGATTTTAAAAATACTTGAATTATCACTTGCATACATATGTCTTAATATTTTGTGTCTCACTGTACCCACTAATCCCCTAAATCATAAAAATCTCCAAGTGGACTAAGCGAATTTTGGGAATACAGTCCTCAATTTTTGCTATCGACTAAATTTTTGCTCTTTTTGCAATTTCGTGGGTTTTTCATCGAACAAAACAATATTAATTGATAGAAGGTGTAACCTTTTGTCAGAAAATGTGTAAAAGTTATTTGTATTTTGTTACGGCCTGTGTTGGGTGCAGCCATTGTGTGTATACGGGACGAACTGTAAGAAATGTCATTAATTTCAGGGGGTTATTCTTTGAGATATTTCAAACAAAAGTTTAATACAGTTTTGTTCGTTTTTGCTTCCATTTCCAGGAAAAAAATAGTTTTATATGAAATATTTTATAGAGTGTTTTGATAGGTAGGTAGGTAGATAGCTACTTTATTGCTTGGACATAAGTACCTTATGCCTAGCAGTGTCAATATAAATAAAATCATACAAAATTATTTGCCAACAGTAATCTCACTAGAGGTTTTGATTTATCTAGAGAAAATCAAAACTCGAGTGGGATTTAATTGACTATTACACGATTAGAAGAAAGTATATAAAGATTAGAAGTAACAAAGTGTACAATAAAATATTAATTGGCTTACGAAAATACAACTGTCTTCAAATGTATTATTGTACCATCTTAACATTACGCTAGATGGCAGTAGTGTTTTATGATTATGTTTTCTTGTTACCGGTATCAGTTGTGCCAACTATGGAATCATCATTGAACTCTGTGGACTGTTACTAGTCAAGAAGGCTTTGTTGATTCAGTTTCATTTTTATTAAAACATTTGCATTCCACTTCAATCATCCGGTTCCCAGTAATCAACGTCACTTGACAGATGATTTTCAATAAATCTTAGTATTAAACATTCTCTGTTACGTGACTATCCATAATATCATATAGCAGAAGCTATAACAAACATAACCTAAATAATATAAACAAGTGTTAGAAAAGTTTTAATTAGGGATGATGAAATAAACAAGAAACGTTTTAATTAACGATGATGAAATAAAAAATAAACATGGATAATTTTAAAAGAAACTATTATTGAAAGTACAATTTTCAAATTTTAATGTTTTAGTGGTTGGTGGTTCAGTTGATGTTATATTGGACGTGTGCGTAAAAGAAGTGAACTCGTTGATGTACATGGTGTATCCCTTAACTCATTCAGGATTTCCGAATGGTGCTCTTCATATATGACCAGTGATCTTTATTAATTCTTGTTCTTGAATGCCAATGCGAGTCATATTTGAAAGTGATGTGCATCGACTGGAGTGGTTTGTAATTTTCTGTTTTTTGACGGCCAGACCAGTGCAGTTTGAAATGTTGGCAAACCAAGAAACAAATGCTAGGGTAGTGATAAAAATAAACAAATGCTAGGGACGCGATGAAATTAAACAAATGCTAGGGACGCGTTAAAATTGTGCGATAAGCAGCCATGATTGGTTGAAAGACGTCCTTTCGTACCGTTTTATTGGTCGAAAGTAGTGTGACGTAGTAAAAGTGTAATAGTCGAGTTAAAATATTTGTTAATGCTATACAAACTGTGTTCATACAATTTTCTTTTAATTAACGATTTGAATGAATCATAATTTAAATTTTAGTTGAATTTGGTAAGCTATTATAAAACTTCAGAGACATATAATAAAAACTGTTTTGTGTAGTCTTGTATCCGCATAAATCAAGTCTTATATCGTTACAGCTTCTCTATAGTGTTCGTGAAAATGCAAGTTCAAAGGGAAATTATCTATATTCACTTTGGTATATAACAAACACTGCAATACATATAGCGATGGAAGAGTGAGAATTTTACAGGGTTGAAATAAAGGTTTACAATGTTCTTTTGGTCCAACACCACAAATAATTCTCACTGCTTTCTTCTGTCATATAAAAATATTGAAAGATGAACTATGATTCCCCCATAATAAAACACCATATTGAAATTGAGAAATGAACTGATTTAATTGGCAATATGCTGAACCAATTAAGAGAGCAGTGTATTATGATAAATGATTGAAAGAATTTTAGTTTTGTCGTTTAGGTGTGCAGAAATTTTAAAATGTTCGTTCGGATCAAATTTCTGCGTATTTAAAGAACAAAACTGAAATTATTTCAATCATTTATTATCGTAATACACTGATAGATTGATTGACTGAGCATATTGGGAATTAAGTCAATGGCTTTCCCAACGAACGCTATGAAATATTTCTTATAAAATAATTTTTTTTTCTCGAAATGGAAGCAAAAAAGTGTATTAAACTTTTGTTTTTGTTTGAAATATCTCGAGGAATAACCCCCTGAAATCAATGGCATTACTTATGTTTCATTTTGTATATTCAGTGTAAAAATTTGAGTCGCCTAGCTTCTTGCACTCAGGTAAGGATTTCATGATCCTGGCAAAGATTTTTTGTATTTTATTTGGTAGCATTTGAAATATAGACGAAACTATTAATCTCGAAACGCTTATTTTGTGAGTACCGGCAGTTATGTAAGCCTGCCCCAAATGGTTTAGAAACGAAAATATTTTAGCATATAAAAAGTTTTATTTTATATTTCGCCTAAATAAATCTCATAAATATTCTCAATATTCTGCCCGTTTGTATCGTCATCAGCGTTACGATTGTTTGTATCGGTATCGATCTATCTTGGAGTGGCGTACACCAGAAAATATTTCCGCAAAAACGTTAAATTACAAACCAATAGTAAATAAATCTAGAGACCAACCATACCGAGGTGCGTGGGTTGGATTGAAAGTTGTTGAAACTAGAACAGACTAAACTAGACGAG
This sequence comes from Periplaneta americana, assembly GCF_040183065.1. Taxonomy (NCBI): domain Eukaryota; kingdom Metazoa; phylum Arthropoda; class Insecta; order Blattodea; family Blattidae; genus Periplaneta; species Periplaneta americana. The sequence continues at coordinate 3,889,461 of NC_091124.1, read as the reverse complement.
AAACTTAAAGTTGAGCCGAGCCACTTGTTGAGGACTCCCTTCACAGAACGGAGGTTTTAGTAGGGCAGCATCCCCATTGATTCTACTTAGGTTTTATTTGTGATTTCATAACGCTGGGAGCTACAGTAAAAAATATAAGTGATACTCGAGAGGAAATTAAACGCAGAATAAATATGGGAAATGCCTGTTATTATTCGGTGGAGAAGCTTTTGTAATCTAGTCTGCTGTCAAAAAATCTGAAAGTTAGAATTTATAAAATAGTTATATTACCGGTTGTTCTGTATGGTTGTGAAACTTGGACTCTCACTATGAGAGAGGAACAGAGATTAAGGGTGTTTTAGAATAAGTTGCTTAGGAAAATACACTCAGGGACAAAAAAACCGGACACTTTAATATTTGCTGGTATTTTGCAAAACATTATCTTCTCATACAATATTATGGTAGCCATCTGTTGTTATGGAGACGTGTATACATTGTTGATTGTTTTTTGTTTTATAAACAAGCCATTACAACCAAATATTCCAATTTTGCTTTCGGAGTCTCAGCTATAACAATTTTGTCTCAACCATTTTGTGCTTCATTATCGTTATCATTCGTTATTTCTTTATTTTTACATTTTCTGAGTTTAAGTGGGGTTGTAACATTTGTCTTAAAACAAGATGCGACCTGAAGATGTGGCTCGAGCTGTAGCCCTTTACGATGATGGACGCAGTGTACGTTACATTGCAAATGTTATGAATATGGCTAGAAGTACAACCCATGATGCCATAAAACGGTATAGAGAGACCGTAGAATATACCAGAAGACCAGGTTCGGGTGGTCCAAGAGCTACAAATCCAAATGAAGACAGGTATATGGTGTTGAGAGTTCTTAGGGAGCGCAACCTGCCAGCTACTAGTGTAGCCCAGCAATTTGTTAACATGCATGGACGCCCAATTTCGGCCAAAACAGTTAGAAGGAGGTTGAAAGCAAGTGGACTGATATCAAGTAGACCTGCAACTGGTTCCAGACTTCTCAGGATGCATCGAGTTGAACGACTGCGTTTTGCAAATGATCACAGGGATTGGAGAAATGGACAGTGGAGCTGTGTTCTGTTCACCGATGAGTCCCGTTTCAATCCGTGCTCACCTGATGGACGTGAAAGAGTTTGGAGAAGGAGGGGAGAACGATTTTCACACTGTTGCATTTCCGAAAATGTGCCGTATGGAGATGGTGGAGTGATGGTTTGGGCAGGAGTGTATAGGGGGTAATACCTGTTACTAAAAAGAGTTTTTAATGTTTAAGGCACCATAAAATGAAAAAACAGTTAGACCAAACGATGCCATAGTTATACGCCTTTTGTAATTTTTTGTAAATTTTCTCATCAGAGTTTTTTTTTTTTTTTTTCAAATGTTGTCGTATAAGGTGCTAAATGAAACATTATTTTGTTTAAATGGGTTTTGTTTCATTTTGAAATAATTGGCAACAAAATACAAGCAAATATAGAAGTGTCCGGTTTTTTTTTTTTTGTCCCTGAGTGTATTTGGGGCTAAAAGGGATGAAGTTACAGGAGAATGGAGAAAGTTACACAACGCAGAACTGCACGCATTGTATTCTTCACCTGACATAATTAGGAACATTAAATCCAGACGTTTGAGATGGACGGGACGTGTAGCACGTATGGGCGAATCCAGAAATGCATATAAAGTGTTAGTTGGGAGGCCGGAGGGAAGAAGACCTTTAGGGAGGCCGAGACGTAGATGGGAAGATAATATTAAAATGGATTTGAGGGAGGTGGGATATGATGGTAGAGACTGGATTAATCTTGCTCAGGATAGGGACCAATGGCGGGCTTATGTGAGGGCGGCAATGAACCTTCGGGTTCCTTAAAAGCCAGTAAGTAAGTATAACGCTTTCATTGTGTTAATTATTACTACATTCTTAGCTGTATCCATTTTGTTATTTTTATCTACAACTACAGTACAGCTATTTTAAATTGCAGCATTACTCCCACCTTTTCGTGATTGTACAGTCCTCCAAGTGAAAGTTTTTTTCTAGTATACTTCCTAAGTCCACACTTTGTTTTTCTTATTTTTTATTCCTATTGGACACGACTTGATTGACATTTTATCAGTACTTACACCATACATTACCAAAAGAAAAACGCACAAATATCGTAGGCAGACTTCGAAATACAACCGTGACTTCCAACTTTTGCATATCTCGGTAATATTATTATGTGAGTATTTGCACCGAGGCGTCAGCGCCAGCTTCAGGCGTTACCGCGGCTACTTGCCTTGTAGAACATTACCGCATGGATTCCTTGTATAGAGCGTTCGGAGCATTGGGTATATAGGAGTCTTCTTAGCGGACATTCTCTTCTTTGTAGTAGGCTATAGCTAAAATTAGTTTATTTTTTTTTATTTTTATTTAAATTCAAATATACAGAATAAAGAAATATAATTACAAAAACAAACAAAGAGAAATACAAATAAAATAATACAAGCAATATAAAAAGAAGATACAGTAGTATTAACAAAATTTGAGACCGAATGAGCAGCGCTCGTGCTCGGTCGCAGTTCAGATATAATATTAAAATAAAAAAAAATAAAAAATAAAATAATAATAATACTAATAATATAAATAAATAAGTAAAATAAAATAGGAACTAAAATATAATTACAGCGGCAATGGAATTAAGTATATAATATAATATTAACACTAGAGAAGAATAATATCGCACGTGAAAAGTAGGACTAATATATATTTCAAAATTATAGAATATAAATATAATATAGGTTGATTAATTCATACACATAGGCTATAAATTTATTTAATCAAATTGAAGATATTAACACGTTTCTAATTTTCTTGTTATATGTTAGTGGGTTACATGTTAGAAGTTCTGGTGTAATTTAGTTAAAGCATTGTACAACCGAGGGCCAAAATTTATGCTATGCCTTAGACCAGCAGATGTGAGACATTTAGGTTCTACTAATGTTGAATTAATATTTCGTCTTGTGTCATAATTGTGTGTCTGTAATACAAACTTATTACGATTTTTATGATAAAATTTTAACAGCGTATACTTATAAATTTGTTCAATATTAAATAGGCCTACATTAAATTCAGAATAACTTAATTTAGTTGGATAATCGAAACGTTTCTTCAAACAAATTTTAATTATTCGTTTTTGTAGTAAATTTAACGGACTAACATTAATTTTTGTACTTCCACCCCAAACAATTATACCATATTGAATGATAGACTGAATAATGGCCAAATAAACATTTCGTAGAACTCTAATAGGTAAGTAGCATCGAAGATTAACGAATTTATAAATTGTTTTACGAAGCCTCTTACAAAGATAAGTAATGTGATGAGGCCATTTTAAATACTGATCAATAATGATACCCAGATATTTGACATACGTGGCTTCTTTCAAAGGTGGACATTTACAACTTTTGGGATCTAGACAATTTTCACTGTGTATTATTAGTCTATATTTATCGCTAAATTTCAAATTTTGAACACTGGCAGCTGTTAACGAAAAAGGAACTAAGGTTGATTTAGATATATTTAAAGAAAGGAAGTTGGAATTAAGCCATTTTTTAACAATGTTAGCACCTATATTAGCATTTCTATATGCTTCCTGCCAAGAAAAACCACTGAAAATAACTACTGTATCATCCGCATATGAATACATAGATCCATTAAATTTTTCTAAATTTATATTTAGCAGATCATTAACATATATTAGAAATAAAATAGGTCCCAAAATTGTTCCTTGCGGTACACCTATATCAATATATTTGTATTCACTAAATTGATCTTCAATTTTGGTCATTTGCCTTCTGTTACTAAAATATGATTGGAATAATTTTAAAACTATACCTCTAACTCCAATAGTATGTAGTTTGTCCAAAAGTAAATTATGATTGATAGTGTCAAAAGCTTTCCGTAGATCCAAGAAAATACCCAAACATTTGTTTCCGATATCTAGTTCATTGATAATTTTTCCAGTAACATTAATAAGAGCATCATCAGTAGAAATATTATTGCGGAAACCAAACTGATTTTTAGAGAGGATTTTATGTTTTTCTAAATAATTTATTAATCTATTCTTTAAACATTTTTCAAGCAATTTGGAAAATGTTGGAAGTAAAGATATAGGTCTATAGTGAGTAATTTGTGAGTAATCATGTAAGCCTGCCCCAAATGGTTTAAGAACGAAAATATTTTAGCATATAAAAAGTTTTATTTTACATTTCGCCTAAATAAATTTCATAAATATTCTCGGTATCCTGCCCGTTTGTATCGTCATCGGCGTTACGACTGTTTGTATCGGTATCGATCTATCTTGGAATGGCGTACACCAGAAAATATTTTCGCAAAAACGTTAAATTACAAACCAATAGTAAATAAATCTAGAGACCAACCATACCGAGGTGAGTGGGTTGGATTGAAAGTTGTTGAAACTGGAACAGACTAAACTAGAGAGAAACTTGAAGTTGAGGCGAGCCACTTGTTGAGGACTCCCTTCACAGAACGGAGGTTTTAGTAGGGCAGCATCCCCATTGATTCTACTTAGGTTTTATTTGTGATTTCATAACGCTGGGAGCTACAGTAAAAAATATAAATGATACTCGAGAGGAAATTAAACACAGAATAAATATGGGAAATGCCTGTTATTATTCGGTTGAGAAGCTTTTATCATCCAGTCTGCTGTCAAAAAATCTGAAAGTTAGAATTTATAAAACAGTTATATTACCGGTTGTTCTGTATGGTTGTGAAACTTGGACTCTCACTTTAAGAGAGGAACAGAGATTAAGAGTGTTTGAGAATAAGTTGCTTAGGAAAATATTTGGGGCTAAAAGGGATGAAGTTACAGAATAATGGAGAAAGTTACACAACGCAGAACTGCACGCATTGTATTCTTCACCTGACATAATTAGGAACATTAAATCCAGACGTTTGAGATGGACGGGACATGTAGCACGTATGGGCGAATCCAGAAATGCATATAAAGTGTTAGTTGGGAGGCCGGAGGGAAGAAGACCTTTAGGGAGGCCGAGACGTAGATGGGAAGATAATATTAAAATGGATTTGAGGGAGGTGGGATATGATGGTAGAGACTGGATTAATCTTGCTCAGGATAGGGACCAATGGCGGGCTTATGTGAGGGCGGCAATAAACCTTCGGGTTCCTTAAAAGCCAGTAAGTAAGTAAGTATAACGCTTTCATTGTGTTAATTATTACTACATTCTTAGCTGTATCCATTTTGTTATTTTTATCTACAACTACAGTAGAGCTATTTTAAATTGCAGCATTACTCCCACCTTTTCGTGATTGTACAGTCCTCCAAGTGAAAGTTTTTTTCTAGTATACTTCCTAAGTCGACACTTTGTTTTTCTTATTTTTTATTCCTATTGGACACGACTTGATTGACATTTTATCAGTACTTACACCGTGCATTACCAAAAGAAAAACGCACAAATATCGTAGGCAAACTTCGAAATACAACCGTGACTTCCAACTTTTGCATATCTCTGTAATATTATTATGTGAGTATTTGCACCGAGGCGTCAGCGCCAGCTTCAGGCGTTACCATGGCTACTTGCCTTTCAGAACATTACCGCATGGATTCCTTGTATAGAGCGTTCGGAGCATTGGGTATATAGGCGTCTTCTTAGCGGACATTCTCTTCTTTGTAGTAGGCTATAGCTAAAATTAGTTGTTTTCATATTTTCTAACGTATAATGTAAAATAACAAAATCAAATGTAAATACTGTAACTAAGCATTGCTTTAAATATAAACGTTTTATATTTGTCATAAATACTCGTATGCTCACTTCATTTGTAGGCCTGTTTCGTATACCCGAATTAAATGGAACAGATTTTACTTCTCTCGTTTTATTTACGTTGAAAATGTGCAAATAACATAATAATTCAGTTACATTACAAAGAAAGGATATCAGCTAAGAAGACGTCTGTACACTACAGGGTGGGAGGAGTTTACGTGCAAATATTTTTAGAGCAAGGACGTAGCGTCCATGGATGTGGGAGATGTGTTACATACCCTGCAATTTCCTTCAAGGTGACTCTGAATTATGAATTATAATATTGTAACATATAATCGTTTTCAGACAGATCAAGTTTTCCCAGAATGTTTGATTTTGAATTCGCACTATGTTTTAATCACCTTGAACAGAAGGCGCGACCAAAGAGTTTGTAATATATAACTAGAGACACCAACGGCGCTAGTTTCGCGTACAAAATTGAACCGCTGTTCGCCCGCCATTAAAGGGAGTTAATGCTTCGCCGGGAGTGCGAGCAGTTCATGCTTATTGAGGAGTACGAATAAATATAAGTACACTTGAAGGGAAATAATAAGAAAATGGTGAAATACTGCGCCGCAAATATTTGTTCGAACACAGCTACTATTGTAGGATGCCCAGGAAAGCATGTATATCTTAATATTTGGAAGAATGTTCCAAATGTCGGAATATTTCTTGGATAAAGTTTTTCCAGAATCACATTAATCATGTAAGGATTAGGTGTCATCATATTACAGTGGATTGTAATAGCAGAGTGCATAAGAGAATCCTCAGACTATACTTGTATAAAACTGTTTTGTTTCACAATAAATTAATTAATCATGTAATTTCCGTTTTGTGCAGTATGTACTTCTAGTTTTTTGGTTGTATTAAATACAAAGACATTAGTGAAAATATAGCTGATGGCCTAGCTAGGCCTCTTATTATTATTATTATTATTATTATTATTATTATTATTATTATTATTACTACTACTAGGTCTGTTATTACCACTACTAGGCCTACTATTACCACTATTACTAAGCCTACTATTACCACTACTACTAGATCTATTATTACCACTACTACTAATTAGGTCTCACTACTACTAGGCCTACTATTACAACAACTACTAGGTCTATTATTACCACCACTGCTAACTAGGTCTCACTATTACTAGGCCGATTAATACCACAAAAACTAGGCCTACTATTACCACTACTACTAGGCCTACTATTACCACAAAAACTAGGCCTACTATTACCACAAAAACTAGGCGTACTATTACCACTACTACTAGGCCTACTATTACCACAAAAACTAGGCCTACTATTACCACAAAAACTAGGCCTACTATTACCACAAAAACTAGGCCTACTATTACCACAAAAACTAGGCCTACTATTACCACAAAAACTAGGCCTACTATTACCACATAAATTAGGCCTACTATTACCACTACTACTAGGCCTACTATTACCACAAAAACTAGGCCTACTATTACCACTACTACTAGGCCAACTATTACCACAAAAACTAGGCTTACTATTACCACTACTGCTAGGCCTACTATTACCACATAAACTAGGCCTACTATTACCACTACTACTAGGCCTACTATTACCACAAAAACTAGGCCTAGTATTACCACTACTACTAGGCCTATTATTACCACAACTGCTAGGTCTACTATTGCCACAAAAACTAGGCCTACTATTACCACTACTACTAGGCCTATTAATACCACTACTACTAGGCCTATTATTACCACTACTACTAGGCCTATTATTACCACTACTACTAGGTCTATTATTACCACTACTACTAGGCCTACTATTACCACTACTACTAGGCCTACTATTACCACTACTACTAGGCCTATTATTACCACTAATACTAGGCCTACTATTACCACTACTACTAGCCCTACTAATACTACAAAACTAGGCCTCCTATTACCATTACTACTAGGCCTATTACTACTACTACAAGGCCTATTATTACCACTACTACAAGGCCTATTATTACCACTACTACTAGGTCTATTATTACCACTACTACTAGGCCTACTATTACCGCTACTAATTGTATTAAAAAGTCTGTACTGACCTCTAACTTGATAGTCATCAACTACATAATGAGTAGATTGTTTTATGATACAATTTATTCTCATATTTTTAATTAGTTTCAGGAATTTTTATGATCTCATATTTCACCACTAAATATTTTCTAAGCACCATATATCTTCCTTTTCCTTTGCATGAAAGGACTGAAATATAGATAACTTTACATATTACAGTAAATGTCCATTATTATGTCCTTAAAACAATACTAGTAATACTGAAAATTAACGTTGACATTGCCATTATTCACTATTTCACATGCTTATCCCGAGTGTATATGGTGATTTAATTTATTTTTTTAGAATATCGCCAAAGATGAATTATTATAATACTTTAATAAATATAGCGCTCCTCTGCCATTCATGTTTATTTCATCACGACTCAACCTTTGTAAAAGATGTTTAAAACAGTGTCTATCACCAGGCTACATCAATGTATTGCGGTACTGTTTTCGAATTTCGCGCCGCAAACACTCCCTTTAATGGCGGATGCTAGCCGATTCAATTTGTGACATTTTTCTTGCCTGCCACTCACGGGTAGGTGTCTCTAGTAAGTATTACAAACTCTTTGGGCGCGACCATTAGTAAGAATTATACTGTAACTCTATGGGCACGGCCCGCTTGATGTTTAAAAACACTTCGCAACGTCTCAACGACATCTGTCGTCAGCCTGAGGAAACTCGTGCAGTGAGCATGCTCGTGACCCCGGGGATGTATAGCGTTGTAGTACATATTGTCGTATAGTCATGCTTGTGTTATAATATTATTTCCAGTGACTTATGAAGAATGATGAGTGAGTTATTTGTTCAAAAATGTTACTCTGTTCATTTGTGAACACTGAAGACTGTTTTGAAAGCTTAATTGTTTAGTGTTGAAATAAATTATTTAGGTTAAGATCTTTGTGTTACGCGCTTATGGGCTCAAGATATGTACGCTGACAATATACATCCAAGAGGTCACGCAGTGAGTGAAAGGGAAATTGTTTCGTGTTCATTGTTGCAATGTATCAAATATGGAAACAAATTGTTGTATAATCGACAAATTGAAGGTAAGGAGCTTCCAGACTTAAACGTTCTGTGAAAAAGGAGACGTAATTAAAGCAGGCCCTTAAAAACCAGTACTGAATATCACTACGGACATAAAAAAGTGTGTAAGACATTTTAATGTAAAGATTTATGAAAGTGAGTCGTGGCTGTGAGGTTGTAAGAGTTTAAACAAACTGTTTTTACTGGTCTTGTCTTCTCTTTTCTAATGAAAAGTCCGTTTGAAATACCAATGGCTATGATGATTTAAATAATATTTATAAGGCAGCCAAGAAACATAATTATTTTTGTAACCATATAATATTTGAAAAAAAAAACGACTAAAAATGTTCGGGGAAACTCCAAGGAGAGCCACCGGCGTAACTCGGTCGGCTAAGGTGCTTGCTTGCCGATCCAGAGTTGCAATCAGGCGTGGGTTCGATTCCCGCTTGCGCTGATTACCTGCTTGGGATATTTCCGAGGTTTTCCCCAACCGAAAGGTAAATGTCAGGTAATCTACGGCGAATCCTCGGCCTCATCTCGCCAAATATCATTTCACTATCACCAACTTCATCAACGCTAAATAACCTCGTAGTTGACACAGCGTCGTTATATAACCATGTAAAAAAACTCCAAGGATAGTAAACGTGAGTTTATTAATTTTATTTTTACTGCATAGTCCTAAACTAAGTTTATTAAAACACTTTTCAGTGTGTCTATTATTTGTCGATGTTTTACTAGGTACGTAATATACTTGTAAATTTGTATTAGCAAGGAAGATATATGCAGTGTTTATACTACATGATAAAATTGTATTCTGTATATACGCTATGCTGGATACAGATACGGGAAATAACATTTTTAACTATATTAACTGGGTTACATACCTCAGTCTGAAAACCAGGCTACGCCACTGTTTTAGAGGTAATCGGAGATGGTATACTGAACCACATTATGTAACAGATTTCTCAACCTTCGAAGTTATTGTTTTAGACATGAAAAAATACCATTTTTAGGTTAGGTTGCAGTCTCGGTCCGAGATAGTATTTGGTATACAGCAACGAACAATAGTCTATTTGGAATTCCACGATTTGGAAATCGTAGCCGATAGAGCTCTCTTGATGTTTCGCACATAGGCTATCATGAATATCGGTTAATTCAGCATCAGTGAATCCTTCCATTAAGTCAAGTGATGTTCCTGCAAGGTTAATCACCCTTAACTGTTTATGCTGGAGTATAATAATGATATCGAAAGGCGTGCGTGTAGTCTAAAACTGACAGGCGTTTCGTAGTACTGTACTACCATTCATAAAACATCATACCTTAAAATACGTGACACATTTATGGAAAACTATAAGGGTAAGGGAAAAGTAAGTAGAGCGTCATTTCACTTGCATTTGTCTTAAACAAATATAAAGTATTTGTACGTATATCCCAATGGTATTTTGTGAACTCCGAATCGTTGGTTTAATGTGTACGAAATTGGCAAATGTTGATAGCGGAAACGGAAGAATCTGGAAAATGTATCCAGAAAACCGTCTTAGTATGGAAATTCACTGTCTGTCCGTGAACCTCGGTCTGTGGCTTGCAGAGTTCATGTTATGCCCGTTTGGCTCTCCTGTTACATGAACTTTTAGTACGGGTATGTCTAGATAAGCAGTACATAGGCTATTCCATATGAAATCGATCAATAAAAAACCTCGCATTTTTTAATACTCTAATTTTTTCCCTATTTATACAAGGTGCTGAGGAGAGTGCATTTGCAAAAATATACTATCGAAAGTCAAACGGTTTTCGTACTATTGAGCGACAAATTTAGCGTATTTTATAAAAACAAGCCTCTTTCAGCGCTCAGAACTCTGGAACCATTTACTGCAGAACATTGAACGGGAGCTCACTTTGAAGCTGACAGTTGGTAGGTTATGTTAAGAAGTAATCCTTATTATTATTGTAATAAGAGAGACAGATAATCTGATTTTACTTACTTTTAGGATTTTTGCCCATTTGTAAAAATGTAAAAAAATATTGAGAAAAAACCTAGCATTATTAAGAAGGATTCGGCATTGTTTGCTTAGTGGCTCGGCAATAAGTTTCGAGGGTATTAAATAAATTATTTTCATACGCCTGGACTTGAACGGCGCAGTACCGCACGCACTGGCCGAGAGCTGAAGATAAACGAGCGTTGGACGTCATTTTACTCCTGCGTTTATGAAAACTTGTGATAAAGCTAGTCCAGCTATGCGCTACTAGACGAAACATTACGTGTTTGTCTCCTGGCCTTGCTTGTCTCGGCTAGCTCCCGCCTCACAGTCAGCTGGTTAGTTCACGCGCGTACTATTTATTTTCTTTATTTGATATTTTCAATACTTTCTTATCAACGGTGCACCAATAAAAAATGCGTGTTTATTTGTACTTTCAATGCGGAATCTTACCATATATGAAGAAAAATCTAAATTTCTCCATTTTCATAAAAAGTAAGAAAAACTGTTTACATGTCAATATAAACTTTAACTTCTCAGCATCAAAATAAACCATGATTTTGATCATTGGGTGAAAGGGTTTCTGAGCCACAACAGTTTAAAGTTGCTAATTTTATGAAAATACGATAAATTTAAATATTTTTAATTTAAACAACACTATGAAGTTTTGATGCCTCAAACTTTGCACAAAGCATTGTATCACAGTTGTCAACGGACAGAAAAAGTTTCATTCTATTTAAAAATTGCAAGGTCAATTTTCTCTATATTTCGGTCGATTTGAGATGGAATAGCCCGTATTTAGTTCTCCTGCGATTTGATCACGTTTTGTTTCTAGTTTCCAAGGTTACGGAAGTGTTGGTGGCTGCATCTTCAAAGGTGTACAAAACCTCGCATAGCAGTTGGACTGTAATTGACTGGCTGACAAGGTAGAGGCGTTATGTTTCTTGTGTGCAATGGCTGAAGAAAGCCTCCATTGCGACATGACCCAGATACCGACGGAAATAGCAACCCGGGAGCCGTGTGCCCGCTGGAGGATGCTAACGAGATGGAGAGCGGCTTGCAAATCAAATAAGGCGTGAGGAACTGCCTTGCCGCTTATTGTGGCCTGAGGACAGATCTGTTACAAGTCACTTCATTAAAGCCTACAAAATTAACCTTTTTCACTTGGAAAAATTCACATTTACGATTTACATGGTTTATAGCTTGCAGAGTCCACATTATGTCAGTTTGTGTTGCGGGTATTGAACTGTCTGACGAGCGGTACCACTGTTCTGCATGTGATGTTTGTGTATGGTAAGCTATAGGCTTTTTCGGACTCTTACGTGGGAAAGAAGTGACCGGTAAATTTCAAACCAGAGCTCTTTGATTTGGGGAAAGTTGTAAAGTGTGAATCTCCTATATGAACCTCCCAGCTTTTCTCCCTATTCCTAAAGAAGCCATGTTACAGACAGTATCTGTCTAAAAAAAATCGCCTTTGATCGGGTTTGAAGTCGCGGACGTCGGATATTACAGGGTTGTTTCTGTACTGAAGTATCCAGTGGCGTACGCAGAATTTGTTAAGGGAAAGGTCATTTTTCAATTGTTTAGAATTTCTATTTTAAATTATTATCATTATTATTATTATTATTATTATTATTATTATTATGTTACGGGAGTCCGTATAGGTCAGTTTCTGTCAGATGCGTTTCCAATTCGCTGCGGGCTAAAGCAAGGAGATGCACTATCACCTTTACTTTTTAACTTTGCTCTAGAGTATGCCATTAGGAAAGTCCAGGATAACAGGCAGGGTTTGGAATTGAACGGGTTACATCAGCTGCTTGTGCGGATGACGTGAATATGTTAGGAGAAAATCCATAAACGATTAGGGAAAACACGGAAATTTTACTGGAAGCAAGTAAAGAGATAGATTTGGAAGTAAATCCCGAAAAGACAAAGTATATGATTATGTCTCGTGACGAGAATATTGTACGAAATGGAAATACAAAAGTTGGAAATTTATCCTTTGAAGAGGTGGAAAAATGCAAATATCTGGGAGCAACAGTAACAAATATAAATGATACTCGGGAGGAAATTAATCGCAGAATAAATATGGGAAATGCCTGTTATTATTCGGTTGAGAAGCTTTTGTCATCCAGTCTGCTGTCAAAAAATCTGAAAGTTAGAATTTATAAAACAGTTATATTACCGGTTGTTCTTTATGGTTCTGAAACTTGGACTCTCACTTTGAGAGAGGAACAGATATTAAGGGTGTTTGAGAATAAGGTTATTAGGAAAATATTTGGGGCTAAAAGGGATGAAGTTACAGGAGAATGGAGAAAGTTACACAACACAGAACTGCACGCATTGTATTCTTCACCTGACATAATTAGGAACATTAAATCCAGACGTTTGAGATGGGCAGGACATGTAGCACGTATGGGCGAATCCAGAAATGCATATAGAGTGTTAGTTGGGAGGCCGGCGGGAAAAAGACCTTTAGGGAGGCCGAGACGTAGATGGAAAGATAATATTAAAAAGGATTTGAGGGAGGTGGGATATGATGACAGAGACTGGATTAATCTTGTTCAGGATAGGGACCAATGGCGGGCTTATGTGAGGGCGGCATTGGACCTCCGGGTTCCTTAAAAGCCAGTAAGTAAGTAAGTATGTATATAATACCGAGTCAACAGTGAATTGTATGTTATAGGTAAGACGCTTTAATTTACATAACAGGAAATTGTATGGAAACAATAAAATATATTGTAATATAGCCTATGTAATTTTTTTTAATTTCAAGGGAGGGGGTGGGTTCAAACCTGGTAAACATCAACAGTGACAACCAACATATCTTCTTTCCATATACCCTGAAAACCCGGTATTTTTTCTCTGTGCTGGAATTCCTGGAAGTAGCTATCCTGTATACATTGAGAGTACATATCCGTTGCTATAGTAACCACCGTGTTCAAACATTTGCTATCCGTTGCTTATACGCCCAATCCCATTTGCGCTGCATGTCTCGACATTCTGAATTTTCTCTCTTCACTAAATTTCACTCGCGAGTCCCCGAAATCACCATCACTCAGTGACTTTGAGCAGTGTTTAAAGAATCCAATACTGAAAGCTGCATTAATGTTAATCAATTGGGTTTTCCGTATCTTGGAAAGTCCTTAGGATCGTAATTGTCCAGAGAAGAGATGAAAGGATTGTTGTGAGACATGAAATGTCAGATTTATTCAAAATTTTGGTAAATCATGTTTTAGCCTCATCTGGAGGCTCATTTCTTCTAGTTTTCAAAAATATATAACTTGTACCCATTACGTCAATAATTTCATATTATTTAGACATTTATAATATAAGCACACTGTACTTTCTATACCTTACGCAAAAGACTTCATTGTGGTACAAAATTAAAGCTTAAACATTTGGCTATGTTGTAAACTAAAATTATTATTTTCACTTCATTATAATTATTTTTTCCCTAGAAATATAGAAATGTACTTTTTTTTTCTAAAGTACTTATATGTAGCACATCTTTTGAATGGTTCAAGATAAAAAAACTAATTGTAGTATGTAACGTTTTACCCTGGGTCAATTTATAATGGAGTTAGGTCGGTCCAACATTTCATTCTTACTTACTTACTTACTTACGGCTTTTAAGGAACCCGGAGGTTCATTGCCGCCCTCACATAAGCCCGCCATCGGTCCCTATCTTGAGCAAGATTAATCCATTCTCTATCATCATATCCCACCTCCCTCAAATACATTTTAATATTATCTTCCCATCTACGTCTCGGCCTCCCCAAAGGTCTTTTTCCCTCCGGCCTCCCAACTAACACTCTGTATGCATTTCTGGATTCGCCCATACGTGCTACATGTCCTGCCCACCTCAAACGTCTGGATTTAATGTTCTAATTATGTCAAGTGAAGAATACAATGCGTGCTTTGTGTAACTTTCTCCATTCTCCTGTAACTTCATCCCTCTTAGCCCCAAATATTTTCCTAAAAACCTTATTCTCAAACATCCTTAATCTCTGTTCTTCTCTCAAAGTGAGAGTTCAAGTTTCACAACCATAAAGAACAACCGGTAATATAAATTCTAACTTTCAGATTTTTTGACAGCAGACTGGATGACAAAAGCTCTAACATTTCATTAATTAAAAAAAAATCTTTGGGTCGCAAAATTTGATTTTCAAGTTTAAATTATATGAATTACTTAGTTTACTCCCAAAAATCATGTCATCAAAGTTTTAAACACATTAAGAAAAAAATGTGGATTTTTATCCTAAGAGGCAATGTATTTGAGAATTTTGTGATGCCTTCAAGCAGTTGAAGGCAAAGATACAGAACATAAGGCATTCCTGGATATGAATTTGTCCTCGTGTATCAGCCACTGGACCTACATCGTGTAGTTTGTAAAGGCTTGGGGAGTAACTTGATGCAGAGTAGTCACGTGTTATGACTGGGAGAAGCATTTTCATCTGTTGTGACAGCCTGTTTACACTTCTCCGACAATAGGTGGCGTCTGAAGTGTTTAGAACTAATACAATTGGCCTATGATAAATAATGGAACTTAAAGAATAGTTTTATTTTCGGAAAGAACAATACATTTGTTGTAACGTAAGAGCCAGTTGCCATAGAAAATAAACTTCCATGGCCCACTCGGTTGATTAACAGAAATATAAAACGGTGGTGATTTAAGTGTAATTGTTAATCTTAAAGAATAATTTAAATTTCAGAAGGAACAATACATTTCCTGCAATAAAAGAGCTAGTTGGGTCATTCCATGCAAAATTTTTAAGAATATGCCAGTGGTGTCATGATTTTTTTTGGGGGGGGGGCTTTCAATATAATATAATAATGTTATTATGGAAATAAATTAAGCTGCCAAGTATGACCGCCATATAATTAATATTTTAGTCATACGGATGACTGAAAAATGAGTGGCAGTTACATGCTATCCATAATTTGAAATATTCTAGACACCCTATATGAAGTGTCATCGAAACCAAAGAGACGCCATTGTAAACCTGAACAACCATGTTTTAATACCTTAAAGACTAATTCGAGTAATATTAAGGGATACTCATAAAAACGCCTCATTGAAAAAAATAAATAGTTTTATAATCGAATGCATCAATTCAAATTCATGCGAATTTCATTGGTGTTGAAGTAAATCTTATTCTTAAGCCATCTCTTAAGTTTTATGACTTTATCTCAAAAAACCTGTGAATAATTAAATTAATAAAATTATTAAATTTTGTTTCGACGGCTTGAAATCGCTTGCTATGTGTGGCGGTCGTAGTCTTCATAACGATGAGTAATCAAAAACGTCCGTCTCCCTGACCTTGATCGCGCAACATTCTGTACGACGGGAGAGCCTACCTGCTGAGCTCCTTTGTTCCGGTGAGTTATTTTTATTAAAATTTGACATGATATTTAAGTCAATATTCTGAAATTTTCATAGTGGAATCAATATAGCCTAAAGAATTAAACACATGTTTTTTTCGTCTGTAAAAATGAATTGCATTTTGTGTTCTATATTATTTTTAATTATTTTACGGAGGATAACTACTTAAAAAATTATACTTTTTTTTTTTTTCATTTTGAGGGAATTTATAAACAAGGCTCTCCTCTTTCGAATTGCATTGAAATCATTTTTCCATCTTCCTTTACATAGTAAGAAAACTTCAATGAATGAAACCGTGTTCTTTGTTAAACCAATATTTTAAATGCTGATTGCTGCCAAATTATGAAAGATATAAATATAATATTGCCTGAAATTCATATTTAGAACATACAAAATAACCTACTACAATATTTTTAACTTTTAAGACATCACGGTTCAAAAGCATACTTTTTTTGCATGGAATGGTCCAGTTGTCTTGCATAATAAACTTTCAAGGCCTACTCTATTTTATAATTTAACAAAAATATAAAATACTGATGATTTCAGATCCCTACATCTACTCCCGAATTTCGAAGAATAATTTTATTTTTAGAGATCATTTGTTGCAATGTAGCAACTAGTTGCTATAGAGAATAAACTTTCATGGCCCACTGTGTTATTATAATTAACGAAAATATAAAATACTGATGATTTCAGATCCCTACATCTACTCCCAAATTTCAAAGAATAATTTTATTTTTAGAGAGCATTGTTGTAATACAGGAACTTGTTCCTATAGAGAATAAACTTTCATGGTCCACTCTGTTATAATTAGCAAAATATAAAATACTGATGATTTCAATTCCCTACATCTACTCCCGAATTTCAAAGAATAATTTTATTTTTAGAGAGCATTGTTGTAATACGGGAACTAGTTGCTATAGAAAATAAACTTTCATGGCCCATGTGTAATTAACAAAAATATAAAATACTGATGATTTCAAATCCCTACATCTACTCCCGAATTCCAAAGCATAATCTTATTTTTAGAGACCATTGTTGTAATACAGGAACTAGTTGCTATAGAGAATAAACTTTCATGGCCCACTCTGTTGTTATGATTAGCAAAATATAAAATACTGATGATTTCAATTCCCTACATCTACTCCCGAATTTCGAAGAATAATCTTATTTTTAGAGAGCATTGTTGTAATACAGGGACTAGTTGCTATAGAGAATAAACTTTCATGGCCCACTCTGTTGTTATGATTAGCAAAATATAAAATACTGATGATTTCAATTCCCTACATCTACTCCCGAATTTCGAAGAATAATCTTATTTTTAGAGAGCATTGTTGTAATACAGGAACTAGTTTCTATAGAGAATAAACTTTCATGGCCCACTCTGTTGTGTAATTAACAAAAATATAAAATACTGATGATTTCAAATCCCTACATCTACTCCCGAATTTCAAATAATAATTTTATTTTTACAGACCATTGTTGTAATACAGGAACTAGTTGCTATAGAGGATAAACTTTCATGCCCACTCTGTTGTTATAATTAGCAAAATATAAAATACTGATGATTTCAATTCCCTACATCTACTCCCGAATTTCGAAGAATAATCTTATTTTTAGAGAGCATTGTTGTAATACAGGAACTAGTTGCTATAGAGAATAAACTTTCATGGCCCACTCTGTTGTTATGATTAGCAAAATATAAAATACTGATGATTTCAATTCCCTACATCTACTCCCGAATTTCAAAGAATAATCTTATTTTTAGAGAGCATTGTTGTAATACAGGAACTAGTTGCTATAGAGAATAAACTTTCATGGCCCACTCTGTTGTGTAATTAACAAAATATAAAATACTGATGATTTCAATTCCCTACATCTACTCCCGAATTTCGAAGAATAATCTTATTTTTAGAGAGCATTGTTGTAATACAGGAACTAGTTGCTATAGAGAATAAACTTTCATGGCCCACTCTGTTGTTATGATTAGCAAAATATAAAATACTGATGATTTCAATTCCCTACATCTACTCCCGAATTTCGAAGAATAATCTTATTTTTAGAGAGCATTGTTGTAATACAGGAACTAGTTGCTATAGAGAATAAACTTTCATGGCCCACTCTGTTGTGTAATTAACAAAAATATAAAATACTGATGATTTCAAATCCCTACATCTACTCCCGAATTTCAAAGAATAATTTTATTTTTACAGACCATTGTTGTAATACAGGAACTAGTTGCTATAGAGGATAAACTTTCATGCCCACTCTGTTGTTATAATTAGCAAAATATAAGATACTGATGATTTCAATTCCCTACATCTACTCCCGAATTTAGAAGAATAATCTTATTTTTAGAGAGCATTGTTGTAATACAGGAACTAGTTGCTATAGAGAATAAACTTTCATGGCCCACTCTGTTGTTATGATTAGCAAAATATAAAATACTGATGATTTCAATTCCCTACATCTACTCCCGAATTTCAAAGAATAATCTTATTTTTAGAGAGCATTGTTGTAATACAGGAACTAGTTGCTATAGAGAATAAACTTTCATGGCCCACTCTGTTGTGTAATTAACAAAATATAAAATACTGATGATTTCAATTCCCTACACCTACTCCCGAATTTCGAAGAATAATCTTATTTTTAGAGAGCATTGTTGTAATACAGGAACTAGTTGCTATAGAGAATAAACTTTCATGGCCCACTCTGTTGTTATGATTAGCAAAATATAAAATACTGATGATTTCAATTCCCTACATCTACTCCCGAATTTCGAAGAATAATCTTATTTTTAGAGAGCATTGTTGTAATACAGGAACTAGTTGCTATAGAGAATAAACTTTCATGGCCCACTCTGTTGTGTAATTAACAAAAATATAAAATACTGATGATTTCAAATCCCTACATCTACTCCCGAATTTCAAAGAATAATTTTATTTTTACAGACCATTGTTGTAATACAGGAACTAGTTGCTATAGAGGATAAACTTTCATGCCCACTCTGTTGTTATAATTAGCAAAATATAAAATACTGATGATTTCAATTCCCTACATCTACTCCCGAATTTCGAAGAATAATCTTATTTTTAGAGAGCATTGTTGTAATACAGGAACTAGTTGCTATAGAGAATAAACTTTCATGCCCACTCTGTTGTTATAATTAGCAAAATATAAAATACTGATGATTTCAATTCCCTACATCTACTCCCGAATTTCGAAGAATAATCTTATTTTTAGAGAGCATTGTTGTAATACAGGAACTAGTTGCTATAGAGAATAAACTTTCATGGCCCATTCTGTTGTGTAATTAACAAAAATATAAAATACTGATGATTTCAATTCCCTACATCTACTCCCGAATTTCGAAGAATAATCTTATTTTTAGAGAGCATTGTTGTAATACAGGAACTAGTTGCTATAGAGAATAAACTTTCATGGCCCACTCTGTTGTGTAATTAACAAAAATATAAAATACTGATGATTTCAAATCCCTACATCTACTCCCGAATTTCAAAGAATAATCTTATTTTTAGAGAGCAGTGTTGTAATACAGGAACTAGTTGCTATAGAGAATAAACTTTCATGGCCCACTCTGTTGTGTAATTAACAAAATATAAAATACTGATGACTTCAAATCCCTACATCTACTCCCGAATTTCAAAGAATAATCTTATTTTTAGAGAGCATTGTTGTAATACAGGCACTAGTTGCTATAGAGAATAAACTTTCATGTCCCACTCTGTTGTGTAATTAACAAAAATATAAAATACTGATGATTTCGATTCCCTACATCTACTCCCGAATTTCAAATAATAATTTTATTTTTAGAGAGCATTGTTGTAATACAGGAACTAGTTGCTATAGAGGATAAACTTTCATGGCCCACTCTGTTGTGTAATTAACAAAAATATAAAATACTGATGATTTCAAATCCCTACATATACTCCCGAATTTCAAAGAATAATTTTATTTTTAGAGAGCATTGTTGTAATACAGGAACTAGTTGCTATAGAGAATAAACTTTCATGGCCCACTCTGTTGTTATAATTAGCAAAATATAAAATACTGATGATTTCAATTCCCTACATCTACTCCCGAATTTCAAAGAATATTAGAGAGCATTGTTGTAATACAGGAACTAGTTGCTATAGAGAATAAACTTTCATGGCCCACTCTGTTGTTATGATTAGCAAAATAAAAAATACTGATGATTTCAATTCCCTACATCTACTCCCGAATTTCAAAGAATAATCTTATTTTTAGAGAGCATTGTTGTAATACAGGAACTAGTTGCTATAGAGAATAAACTTTCATGGCCCACTCTGTTGTGTAATTAACAAAATATAAAATACTGATGATTTCAATTCCCTACATATACTCCCGAATTTCGAAGAATAATCTTATTTTTAGAGAGCATTGTTGTAATACAGGAACTAGTTGCTATAGAGAATAAACTTTCATGGCCCACTCTGTTGTTATGATTAGCAAAATATAAAATACTGATGATTTCAATTCCCTACATCTACTCCCGAATTTCGAAGAATAATCTTATTTTTAGAGAGCATTGTTGTAATACAGGAACTAGTTGCTATACAGAATAAACTTTCATGGCCCACTCTGTTGTGTAATTAACAAAAATATAAAATACTGATGATTTCAAATCCCTACATCTACTCCCGAATTTCAAAGAATAATTTTATTTTTACAGACCATTGTTGTAATACAGGAACTAGTTGCTATAGAGGATAAACTTTCATGCCCACTCTGTTGTTATAATTAGCAAAATATAAAATACTGATGATTTCAATTCCCTACATCAACTCCCGAATTTCGAAGAATAATCTTATTTTTTGAGAGCATTGTTGTAATACAGGAACTAGTTGCTATAGAGAATAAACTTTCATGGCCCACTCTGTTGTTATGATTAGCAAAATATAAAATACTGATGATTTCAATTCCCTACATCTACTCCCGAATTTCAAAGAATAATCTTATTTTTAGAGAGCATTGTTGTAATACAGGAACTAGTTGCTATAGAGAATAAACTTTCATGGCCCACTCTGTTGTGTAATTAACAAAATATAAAATACTGATGATTTCAATTCCCTACATCTACTCCCGAATTTCGAAGAATAATCTTATTTTTAGAGAGCATTGTTGTAATACAGGAACTAGTTGCTATAGAGAATAAACTTTCATGGCCCACTCTGTTGTTATGATTAGCAAAATATAAAATACTGATGATTTCAATTCCCTACATCTACTCCCGAATTTCGAAGAATAATCTTATTTTTAGAGAGCATTGTTGTAATACAGGAACTAGTTGCTATAGAGAATAAACTTTCATGGCCCACTCTGTTGTGTAATTAACAAAATATAAAATACTGATGACTTCCAATCCCTACATCTACTCCCGAATTTCTAAGAATAATCTTATTTTTAGAGAGCATTGTTGTAATACAGGCACTAGTTGCTATAGAGAATAAACTTTCATGTCCCACTCTGTTGTGTAATTAACAAAAATATAAAATACTGATGATTTCGATTCCCTACATCTACTCCCGAATTTCAAATAATAATTTTATTTTTAGAGAGCATTGTTGTAATACAGGAACTAGTTGCTATAGAGGATAAACTTTCATGGCCCACTCTGTTGTGTAATTAACAAAAATATAAAATACTGATGATTTCAAATCCCTACATATACTCCCGAATTTCAAAGAATAATTTTATTTTTAGAGAGCATTGTTGTAATACAGGAACTAGTTGCTATAGAGAATAAACTTTCATGGCCCACTCTGTTGTTATAATTAGCAAAATATAAAATACTGATGATTTCAATTCCCTACATCTACTCCCGAATTTCAAAGAATATTAGAGAGCATTGTTGTAATACAGGAACTAGTTGCTATAGAGAATAAACTTTCATGGCCCACTCTGTTGTTATGATTAGCAAAATATAAAATACTGATGATTTCAATTCCCTACATCTACTCCCGAATTTCAAAGAATAATCTTATTTTTAGAGAGCATTGTTGTAATCCAGGAACTAGTTGCTATAGAGAATAAACTTTCATGGCCCACTCTGTTGTGTAATTAACAAAATATAAAATACTGATGATTTCAATTCCCTACATCTACTCCCGAATTTCGAAGAATAATCTTATTTTTAGAGAGCATTGTTGTAATACAGGAACTAGTTGCTATAGAGAATAAACTTTCATGGCCCACTCTGTTGTTATGATTAGCAAAATATAAAATACTGATGATTTCAATTCCCTACATCTACTCCCGAATTTCGAAGAATAATCTTATTTTTAGAGAGCATTGTTGTAATACAGGAACTAGTTGCTATAGAGAATAAACTTTCATGGCCCACTCTGTTGTGTAATTAACAAAAATATAAAATACTGATGATTTCAAATCCCTACATCTACTCCCGAATTTCAAAGAATAATTTTATTTTTACAGACCATTGTTGTAATACAGGAACTAGTTGCTATAGAGGATAAACTTTCATGCCCACTCTGTTGTTATAATTAGCAAAATATAAAATACTGATGATTTCAATTCCCTACATCTACTCCCGAATTTCGAAGAATAATCTTATTTTTAGAGAGCATTGTTGTAATACAGGAACTAGTTGCTATAGAGAATAAACTTTCATGGCCCACTCTGTTGTTATGATTAGCAAAATATAAAATACTGATGATTTCAATTCCCTACATCTACTCCCGAATTTCGAAGAATAATCTTATTTTTAGAGAGCATTGTTGTAATACAGGAACTAGTTGCTATAGAGAATAAACTTTCATGGCCCACTCTGTTGTGTAATTAACAAAATATAAAATACTGATGATTTCAATTCCCTACATCTACTCCCGAATTTCGAAGAATAATCTTATTTTTAGAGAGCATTGTTGTAATACAGGAACTAGTTGCTATAGAGAATAAACTTTCATGGCCCACTCTGTTGTTATGATTAGCAAAATATAAAATACTGATGATTTCAATTCCCTACATCTACTCCCGAATTTCGAAGAATAATCTTATTTTTAGAGAGCATTGTTGTAATACAGGAACTAGTTGCTATAGAGAATAAACTTTCATGGCCCACTCTGTTGTGTAATTAACAAAAATATAAAATACTGATGATTTCAAATCCCTACATCTACTCCCGAATTTCAAAGAATAATTTTATTTTTACAGACCATTGTTGTAATACAGGAACTAGTTGCTATAGAGGATAAACTTTCATGCCCACTCTGTTGTTATAATTAGCAAAATATAAAATACTGATGATTTCAATTCCCTACATCTACTCCCGAATTTAGAAGAATAATCTTATTTTTAGAGAGCATTGTTGTAATACAGGAACTAGTTGCTATAGAGAATAAACTTTCATGGCCCACTCTGTTGTTATGATTAGCAAAATATAAAATACTGATGATTTCAATTCCCTACATCTACTCCCGAATTTCAAAGAATAATCTTATTTTTAGAGAGCATTGTTGTAATACAGGAACTAGTTGCTATAGAGAATAAACTTTCATGGCCCACTCTGTTGTGTAATTAACAAAATATAAAATACTGATGATTTCAATTCCCTACACCTACTCCCGAATTTCGAAGAATAATCTTATTTTTAGAGAGCATTGTTGTAATACAGGAACTAGTTGCTATAGAGAATAAACTTTCATGGCCCACTCTGTTGTTATGATTAGCAAAATATAAAATACTGATGATTTCAATTCCCTACATCTACTCCCGAATTTCGAAGAATAATCTTATTTTTAGAGAGCATTGTTGTAATACAGGAACTAGTTGCTATAGAGAATAAACTTTCATGGCCCACTCTGTTGTGTAATTAACAAAAATATAAAATACTGATGATTTCAAATCCCTACATCTACTCCCGAATTTCAAAGAATAATTTTATTTTTACAGACCATTGTTGTAATACAGGAACTAGTTGCTATAGAGGATAAACTTTCATGCCCACTCTGTTGTTATAATTAGCAAAATATAAAATACTGATGATTTCAATTCCCTACATCTACTCCCGAATTTCAAAGAATAATCTTATTTTTAGAGAGCATTGTTGTAATACAGGAACTAGTTGCTATAGAGAATAAACTTTCATGCCCACTCTGTTGTTATAATTAGCAAAATATAAAATACTGATGATTTCAATTCCCTACATCTACTCCCGAATTTCGAAGAATAATCTTATTTTTAGAGAGCATTGTTGTAATACAGGAACTAGTTGCTATAGAGAATAAACTTTCATGGCCCATTCTGTTGTGTAATTAACAAAAATATAAAATACTGATGATTTCAATTCCCTACATCTACTCCCGAATTTCGAAGAATAATCTTATTTTTAGAGAGCATTGTTGTAATACAGGAACTAGTTGCTATAGAGAATAAACTTTCATGGCCCACTCTGTTGTGTAATTAACAAAAATATAAAATACTGATGATTTCAAATCCCTACATCTACTCCCGAATTTCAAAGAATAATCTTATTTTTAGAGAGCAGTGTTGTAATACAGGAACTAGTTGCTATAGAGAATAAACTTTCATGGCCCACTCTGTTGTGTAATTAACAAAATATAAAATTCTGATGACTTCAAATCCCTACATCTACTCCCGAATTTCAAAGAATAATCTTATTTTTAGAGAGCATTGTTGTAATACAGGCACTAGTTGCTATAGAGAATAAACTTTCATGTCCCACTCTGTTGTGTAATTAACAAAAATATAAAATACTGATGATTTCGATTCCCTACATCTACTCCCGAATTTCAAATAATAATTTTATTTTTAGAGAGCATTGTTGTAATACAGGAACTAGTTGCTATAGAGGATAAACTTTCATGGCCCACTCTGTTGTGTAATTAACAAAAATATAAAATACTGATGATTTCAAATCCCTACATATACTCCCGAATTTCAAAGAATAATTTTATTTTTAGAGAGCATTGTTGTAATACAGGAACTAGTTGCTATAGAGAATAAACTTTCATGGCCCACTCTGTTGTTATAATTAGCAAAATATAAAATACTGATGATTTCAATTCCCTACATCTACTCCCGAATTTCAAAGAATATTAGAGAGCATTGTTGTAATACAGGAACTAGTTGCTATAGAGAATAAACTTTCATGGCCCACTCTGTTGTTATGATTAGCAAAATATAAAATACTGATGATTTCAATTCCCTACATCTACTCCCGAATTTCAAAGAATAATCTTATTTTTAGAGAGCATTGTTGTAATACAGGAACTAGTTGCTATAGAGAATAAACTTTCATGGCCCACTCTGTTGTGTAATTAACAAAATATAAAATACTGATGATTTCAATTCCCTACATCTACTCCCGAATTTCGAAGAATAATCTTATTTTTAGAGAGCATTGTTGTAATACAGGAACTAGTTGCTATAGAGAATAAACTTTCATGGCCCACTCTGTTGTTATGATTAGCAAAATATAAAATACTGATGATTTCAATTCCCTACATCTACTCCCGAATTTCGAAGAATAATCTTATTTTTAGAGAGCATTGTTGTAATACAGGAACTAGTTGCTATAGAGAATAAACTTTCATGGCCCACTCTGTTGTGTAATTAACAAAAATATAAAATACTGATGATTTCAAATCCCTACATCTACTCCCGAATTTCAAAGAATAATTTTATTTTTACAGACCATTGTTGTAATACAGGAACTAGTTGCTATAGAGGATAAACTTTCATGCCCACTCTGTTGTTATAATTAGCAAAATATAAAATACTGATGATTTCAATTCCCTACATCTACTCCCGAATTTCGAAGAATAATCTTATTTTTAGAGAGCATTGTTGTAATACAGGAACTAGTTGCTATAGAGAATAAACTTTCATGCCCACTCTGTTGTTATAATTAGCAAAATATAAAATACTGATGATTTCAATTCCCTACATCTACTCCCGAATTTCGAAGAATAATCTTATTTTTAGAGAGCATTGTTGTAATACAGGAACTAGTTGCTATAGAGAATAAACTTTCATGGCCCATTCTGTTGTGTAATTAACAAAAATATAAAATACTGATGATTTCAATTCCCTACATCTACTCCCGAATTTCGAAGAATAATCTTATTTTTAGAGAGCATTGTTGTAATACAGAAACTAGTTGCTATAGAGAATAAACTTTCATGGCCCACTCTGTTGTGTAATTAACAAAAATATAAAATACTGATGATTTCAAATCCCTACATCTACTCCCGAATTTCAAAGAATAATCTTATTTTTAGAGAGCAGTGTTGTAATACAGGAACTAGTTGCTATAGAGAATAAACTTTCATGGCCCACTCTGTTGTGTAATTAACAAAATATAAAATACTGATGACTTCAAATCCCTACATCTACTCCCGAATTTCAAAGAATAATCTTATTTTTAGAGAGCATTGTTGTAATACAGGCACTAGTTGCTATAGAGAATAAACTTTCATGTCCCACTCTGTTGTGTAATTAACAAAAATATAAAATACTGATGATTTCGATTCCCTACATCTACTCCCGAATTTCAAATAATAATTTTATTTTTAGAGAGCATTGTTGTAATACAGGAACTAGTTGCTATAGAGGATAAACTTTCATGGCCCACTCTGTTGTGTAATTAACAAAAATATAAAATACTGATGATTTCAAATCCCTACATATACTCCCGAATTTCAAAGAATAATTTTATTTTTAGAGAGCATTGTTGTAATACAGGAACTAGTTGCTATAGAGAATAAACTTTCATGGCCCACTCTGTTGTTATAATTAGCAAAATATAAAATACTGATGATTTCAATTCCCTACATCTACTCCCGAATTTCAAAGAATATTAGAGAGCATTGTTGTAATACAGGAACTAGTTGCTATAGAGAATAAACTTTCATGGCCCACTCTGTTGTGTAATTAACAAAAATATAAAATACTGATGACTTCAGATCCCAATATCTACTCCCGAATTTCAAAGAATAATCTTATTTTTAGAGAGCATTGTTGTAATACAGGCACTAGTTGCTATAGAGAATAAACTTTCATGTCCCACTCTGTTGTGTAATTAACAAAAATATAAAATACTGATGATTTCGATTCCCTACATCTACTCCCGAATTTCAAATAATAATTTTATTTTTAGAGAGCATTGTTGTAATACAGGAACTAGTTGGTATAGACGATAAACTTTCATGGCGCACTCTGTTGTGTAATTAACAAAAATATAAAATAGTGATAATTTCAGATCCCCTACAGCCATATTGTATTACCGACATCTGTTATCGCTTGGGTTAACCATACAACTCACTATGAACAAACGACTATCTTCATTTGTATATTAATGATGCTTGAGAATCCCGAAATGCGTCGTTTTTTTGTTTCACAGAGCTGTAGTAGTAGGTACGTGTAATTGAAAGCCAAGGCCGGCTGTGACAGTAACAGTTGACAATCGATAGTACTCCTCGCGTGCCCATTCTTGCTGAAGATATCGACGGCAACCTTATTGAATTGGGGCATTCGTCTTGTGTTACTCCGGTCGATGGGCGGCGTGGAGGATTACCAGCTCACACTACACTCCTGCGTTGCCTTTTCCGTGTCCCTTGGCAGATTTCGCCATGTTGTTCAGACATGAGACGAACACTTGTGCTACGTCTGAACTTTTTAACGTCTTGTACTAACACATGTTCCATGGCTGTAATTTGATATGCTATGCTCGATGAAAGTGCAGTATTATCGTCTGTTACAAAAATGTCGCCATATTAGAACATGTCCCGCGCTGTCTAAGGCATCATGCCTGGTCTATGTCACCAAATGAGTGCTGGTTCGAGTACTCGTGGGGAAGGAATTTTCTCATGAAATTTCGACCAGTGTATGGAACCGATGTCCACCCAGCATCATGTTGAATTTGGGGAGGTATGATAGGTAGCGAAATTCTGTTACGGAAACCAGCTATTGCGGCTTTGGCGGGGGGGGGGGGATCATCTTGCTGAACACACGATATCTCTGTACTAGCTGGATGATCATTATGCCATTCTGTAATATTCGTATAGGCCTAAGGCAGGGATGAGACGATATTAGCTCCCAATCATGGTAGAAGAGCTCGACCTTGATCACGAGCGCATAGCGCCGAGAAAAGTATGTTGGACTTTCCTTATAATAATAGCCTTACATTTAACTGTACTTAATTTACCCCATGGATGGGTAAATTTGGGTATAATATGTATTATTGAAGTAAAACTGCTTTAAAGTTCTTATCTAATAAAATTATCCCAACCATAGGTTAGTGTATGTATCCTAGAACAGAATGTAGGGGTTAGGTAGGTATTTAAAAAGTGTAATTAGGCCTAACAAGATAAAAAGAAATGTTAGCCAATACTGTCTTTAAGTTCTTGATAAGGCTTATTTTGTAAATTTAAAATATCTCCCATTACAATCTTACTTACTTACTTACTTACTTACTTACTTACTTACTTACTTACTGGCTTTTAAGGAACCCGAAGTTTCATTGCCGCCCTCACATAAGCCCGCCATCGGTCCCTATCCTGTGCAAGATTAATCCAGTCTCTATCATCATATCCCACCTCCCTCAAATACATTTTAATATTATCCTCCCACCTACGTCTCGGCCTCCCCAAAGGTCTTTTTCCCTCTGGTCTCCCAACTAACACTCTATATGCATTTCTGGATTCGCCCATACGTGCTACATGCCCTGCCCATCTCAAACGTCTGGATTTAATGTTCCTAATTATGTCAGATGAAGCTTATTGTAGGGATTCGTAACAAGCTGTTTTTTTTTTACGGTGATGGGTTGTTAGCCCTTCGCCCAACCCCCAAGCTGGAGGACCACCCTTATCGGCTGTCCACGACTGCTTAATCAATATATTCGCAGCTACCCTCCATATATGGAGGCCGTCTCCTCTATTCGCAACCTGAGGACGCGCCATGCCGTGGTGATAGGGACCCACCATACAATCAGGGACAGAAAACACTTCGGATATTTATTTGTCCTTCATCAATCCATAATT
This sequence comes from Periplaneta americana, assembly GCF_040183065.1. Taxonomy (NCBI): domain Eukaryota; kingdom Metazoa; phylum Arthropoda; class Insecta; order Blattodea; family Blattidae; genus Periplaneta; species Periplaneta americana. Next base: position 3,860,093 of record NC_091124.1, on the reverse strand, counting down.
TGTGTACATGGCATGATCTGGAACGAAAACTAGGTTAGTTATCAATTAAATTGCAATTATAGCCAAATTACCCCACGTTTGTAAATTGTAATTTACTAACAAACTATTAATGATATATCACTACATTTATTAAAAACGTGTTCTTAACATGATTAATGTACACATACAATAAATGGTTTCTGTATTACAGCTGGTTTTCCAATAATATTGCTTTGAAAATGTCATTTCATAGCCTGGTAAATAAAAATCAGTTTTTTTACCAGGAAGTATCAGCGTGTTCAACACATTTTTAACACTCCATGATAGACAGTTGTGAAGTAGACAATATACAGGGTGTTTCCTAGGTGGTGTTACAAATTTTCAAGGATGATGGCGAAGGGCTCGTGTATTAATTTGAGATAAGGAACCCTGGTCCGGAAATGACCGAGTCGAAAGTTACAAGCAAAAATAGTTGTGTGGAAATTAAATAATTTTATTCCTCTGTACACCTTATTTATGTGTATTTATCTGTACATCTTACACATACTGTATTCATCTGACGTTGTTCACGTTGTCTACTTACAGTATTCCATTCATTGCGCTGTCTGAGGGGTGGGGACAGGAAACTACACTAAAGCAATGCAGGTAGCGTAATGTGTAACGGACATGGTCGGTCCTGATATGCACGTCTGTAGACAGCAGTGTATGTGTACAAGTTGCAGTGTCCAGTCGATCAGTCCTAGTGAAATGGAGGAGTACACGAGAGCGGAATATGCAGACCTGATTTTCGAATACGGATGAGCCAATGGGAACAGTAGACAAGTTCACAGATTGTATGGGAGCAAGTACCCGCGTAGGAGACATCCGGCCCATATCATTTTTCCACGACTGTTCCAAAGGTTAAGGGAAGGAGGGCACGTGGTGCCAAATTACAATTCCATTTCCACACAACTATTTTTGCTTATAACTTTCGACTCGGTCATTTCCGGACCATGGTTCCTTATCTCAAATTGATACATGTGCCCTTCGCCATCATCCCTGAAAGTTTGTAACACCACCTCGGAAACACTCTGTATATTAAATTTTCATGTTTCAAGATTAGGTAAAGTTTTATTGAATGAATTATGACTTATAGGCCTACCCAAATTATCCCGACCCACCCTACATTAGTTTTAATCCCACGTGCAATAAAAAAAAAACAAGCCGTATATCCGAATTCGCGATATAAATGACAGTGATATATCCGGAGAGCAGTAAACGTACAAATTTATTTACAGAACCCTTAGGCCTACTCTCCTGTCACAAGTCCACGCGCGAGATTCTTTCTTCTTTTTTTAGACATGAAATATTTTGAAATTAATATCTCGAGACTCGGTTACATGGGGTTAGCACGACACCAAATAAAATAATATAGGACATTACATCTGCAACAGACGACCATCCATGTCCTAGACTGAGTTTTAGCTCATGATTATCTCTTACAAGAACTTTTAATTTTGTTAGGGGTGATCTAAATATAATATTAAACTTGTGGCTTGTGCAGCAAATGCTGCAAACTAACTTCGTTAGACGTTCAAATAAACATTTTTCAGATTTATTTTCAATGAAGAATACACGGACATTTTGATAGTTATTTGCTTCCATAATAATGAAACATACTCCCTCTGAATGTTTTTTTTATGCCAAATACTTTTTCTTGAACCTATACACCTTCAGTTTTTTTAGTTTGAACGCGAAAACGCAAGTAACAATGTCAGGACGATAAGTGGGTTTTTTATGTGAGAGTAAAACAATAGCTATTTCAGATCATTGTGGATTATAGATGAAAGTTAAAAAAAAAGTCAGGTTTGTTATGCTTTCGAACAATAGACATAACATCTTGGTATAGCTGCTGCATGTAGAGCTTGAAATGTAGAGGGTAAAATCATTTTATCCTGCTAAGAGATCTTGCTGAAATGATAGGGAGGGTACAAAATCTTGTAGGCCTCTTATTTTATCAGTAGGTAATACCTTTTGGTCTTTCCATCTATTTTTTTCGCTCTCTCGATCCAATACTGAAGAGAATCACGCACAGAAATATTTCCACCACACCGCCATGAAATATATGAAAAAGATCCAATCCCACTTGATTAATAACTATAAAAATATTTGATTTTTAATAACAATATTATTGTCTTAGGTAAGTTTTATAGTTCTCAGTAACATATACAATGTATACTATATAGCCGCCACTCAGTAAATTATAGAAATGAAGACTTAATTTATGATATTCTCCACATCTACTTATATAACCCCAAAACGTTTCACTTTCATGTCATTAATATATCATTAATATGTATAATTAATGAAAAATAGTCGCATCATGGCATTAACTATAATAATATTTCATTTCTAATGGTAATAATGTCATCAAACCACCTCAAGTTTTGTAGTTTTTAATATCCAATACACAGCTGTACTCAGAAAATTACACACCACAGAATCAGACCTGTAAATATTTTTAATAACTCTTCAAGTTTTTAATAACCAATTAAATTTGAGCTCTAAATATGTAAGCAATCTTGCATATCGTGGCCTTCGTGTAATATTGTTTACTGTAGTGTGTGTTTTGTTTTATTCTGAAAAGTCTCATAACTGACGATAAATGGTTTTTGTAAAACAGGAAAATGATGTAGGAAAATTGACATTTCAATGAAAATTACTATTTTTCTGAAAAACGTTGGGTTCCTAGCTTCAAAATGAGGGGTCATTTATTAAAATCCATTCAGCCATTTTCCCGTAATTTCCATTACCAGTTCAAATTATCCTATATATATATATATAGATACTTTTGCAGCGTTAATTGTAGGTGTGTTTCCTTGGCAACACCTCAAAGAACTATCATAGCCTTTCCCTTGCTGATCCCACTACGAACTTAGACAAAAGAGACAAGAAGTTACTCGGAGAGGTTGACACTTGACTTTAATGGAGGAATGCAGTCAGGGGATGAACTACTGGTAGAAATCTGCCCACTCCGCTTCATTCACAGTATCTTCCGGGAATTGCGTTGTACGAAATGTAGGTTAGCAGGCACTGTCTCTCGCATCTGGCACGTTACGTAACTCCATTACTTTATCTGCACCGCCACTCTTCCATGTGGTGAACGTAATTACACTTATCTTGCTTTTAAAACGCGCGGCAGCTTTGAATCCGATCGGTTTGGAGTTGTCCAAACGGGGCTGTGTGCCAGAGTTCGAAAGCAAAGCATCTAGCAACAAAGCAAGCCGTCAAATGAACTGTACCGTTTTAATAAAAGCAAACGTCATTAGCACTTTATTTCCCTTTCAGTGAGGAAAACAAGTATGAACAGTTTTGAGCTCAGAAGTGGAAAAAATTATTTTTGCGCGATGTAGTTTTTTTTTTCAGCTATTATGTGAGTGTGCCGGGTTAATATTAATTAACCAATCATCACAAATATAAAAATACATCAGGACTGTCGCTGGGCAGTAACCTGAACACACGTTTCAGCGTCACATTGTTGACAAGTAACTCCATCTTTTAGCACAACCACAAAGCATCTAATCGAAGCTATAGAGTTACCAAAAAAAAAAAAAAAAACAGCTATTGTGTTAGGCCTTGAAAGTTACAATTCCCACACAGAAACTTGTTGCTATGGAAACCATTCTTCATAACATAAAACTATAGTGAAATAGACCCATTACAGTGCACTTATTGGTAGTTGCCATTACAGCATAGTTTTGCGAAGGCTTTGGAATAATATTGTTCTAGATTTTCAGTGAAAAATATATACTTACTTACTGGCTTTTAAGGAATCCGGAAGTTCATTGCTGCCCTCACATACGCCCGCCATTGATCCCTATCCTGAGCAAGATTAATCCAGTCTCTACCATCATATCCCACCTCCCTCAAATCCATTTTAATATTATCTTCCCATCTACGTCTCGGCCTCCCCAAAGGTCTTTTTCCCGCCGGCCTCCCAACTAACACTCTATATGCATTTCTGGATTCGCCCATACGTGCTACATGCCCTGCCCATCTCAAACGTCTGGATTTAATGTTCCTAATTATGTCAGGTGAAGAATACATACAATGCGTGCAGTTCTGTGTTGTGTAACTTTCTCCATTCTCCTGTAACTTCATCCCTTTTAGCCCCAAATATTTTCCTAAGAACTTTATTCTCAAAAACCCTCAATCTCTGTTCCTCTCTCAAAGTGAGAGTCCAAGTTTCACAACCATACAGAACAACCGGTAAGATAACTTTTATAAATTCTAACTTTCAGATTTTTTGACAGCGGACTGAATGACAAAAGCTTCTCAACCGAATAATAACAGGCATTTCCCATATTTATTGTGTGTTTAATTTCCTCCCTAGTGTCATTTATATTTGTTACTGTTGCTCCCAGGCATTTGAAATTTTCCAACTCTTCGAAGTATAAATCTCCAACTTTCCATTCCATTTCGTACAATATTATGATCACGAGACATAATCATATACTTAGCCTTTTCGGGATTTATTATTATTATTATTATTATTATTATTATTATTATTATTGTTATTGTTATTGTTGTATTTGCAAATTCAAAAATATGATCGTGCAAAAAAAATTTTGTACAATAGAGTGAATCGGAGGGAGATGGCTTATTTCTTTGTAGTTTCACATTCTTCCAAGAGAGAACGCCACGCGCATGTCTTCAGGTTCACTGAGACAATTGAATGTCTGTAGATTGGAAGCTAACTCATTTTGCACGTGTTCTTGTTGTGAGAAGAAGAAACGCAAGAAAACAGCTAATTTTTGTGTTATATAATAATTGCAAAGGTATGTTAAAATGTTAATACATCCTTGATAGATATGCCTTTCGGATGAAACTTCAAGCAACTACTGATAAGCAGAAAACAAAAGAAGGGCCGCATGGGCCTAACGACATGTTTTCCTAAAAATTCAGATTTCATCGTCAATTTTATGTGCTAAATTTTAATTGAAGTCACTACTCCCAAGTCTTCATTCAATTTATATTATGTGAGAGGCAGTTTCAGAGAAAATAGACCATTAGTTCTCGCGTACACATGCCCTGATTTCAGTGGTGACAAAGCTAAGGCCCTCTGTCTAGTAAAGTGTCGGCTAACTCAATAACGCAGGCTTTAATGCCAGTTGGCTGGTGGGTAGAAGGAGAGCAGGGAGCTGACTTGGAGGAGATCCTGTAGCAACAAGTGTAGTGAAGGAAGAAGGAGTCTAGCGCTGGTTTTCCACACGGACGACCCGGGTTCAAGTCCATCTCTTCGTCGTCGAGTCACTGCCTTTACAGATTTAATATTCTCTCGGGAATTTCGTCATGGTACAGTACGCACACGTAGGTACTTCAGAGTCTCAAAACAGCTTTTTTTTTTCAGTATCAAGAATGGATTTTTACGGCATTATAATTTTTTATGCTCGACCATGCCGAAATGTAGTAATTATATACCTGGTAGCAGCCCTTTAATGGATGTCATTAAAATACACCTATTCATTAAAGTTCAGGTGTTCCACCAATCAGAAAATACCATTGTAGCAATATGAAAGCGCAAGTATCGATTATTCTCGGATATGCAATCGAAAGACAACAATAAATCAATAAATCACCTATATTTGAAATAAAGTCAGTTCTGTTACTATAATAATTAGCGTTAATTGTAAATAATATTCAAATAAATTCAATTTGTCATCTCGTTTTTCAATGTCTAATTCAATTTCAAGGTTATATCAAGATTAATGTTTATATTACTCTCTAGATTATATCAAGGTCAATGTCGACATTTGTTTCTCGGAAAAAATCAATACTTTCGCGTCTGCGCACATCTCACAATTTACTAGGTATTGCATAAGGTCAGTTCCGCTCCTCAGTCAGATAAGAATAACATGAATACTTATGAATAATTTCAAGTTAGAAATATGGTCGAGCATAAAAAGTCGTATGAAACTTGACTATAATGGTAATTAAGATGCTCGTATGAAAATTATGAAACGAGCGCCTCATGTTAAAATGGTTTCCATGGTTACTCTAGAAATCTGTTGTACGAACTCAGAATAGAGCATTATCTGGAGGATAGCTTCCGAATAAGCTATTTCATGCTTTCAGTCCCTGATAAATCGTTATCTAGGGAATAAATTATAAAATGGCAGCAATGTTAGACATGAATGTCTTATAGTGATAGTGAATTACTATCGTATAAGTATTTTTGAGAACGTCGAAACTAAAGAAAAAAGGCATAAATCTGATCTATGAAATGGGTATGACCAAGAATTTCTGGCAAGATTCAGAATACAAATTAGTGCTGTTGATCGATCAAAATATTTAAACGCTTAACTGTTTGAATTTACTCGATTAATCGATAGATTAATCGAGTTTTGATCGAGTTGAAAAAAATGTTTTAATATACCATAATACAAAATCATTGTTAAATGTAACTTGTGTTCGGTGATAAACATAAATATTAAATTAATGTTGTATGTCTGTATATATTGTACCGTTATGTTACAAAACAACTATTTTAATTAATTACTAACATATTTATTATGAGGCTTATAATTTATTGTGTCAATTTCTCCGGGAATTTTTTAGACAAACATAAATAACAAAAAGTATGAAGACTCACCCAGTTAATACTGCTTCATCTATTTTAAACATGTGAGTGCATTCACATGCTCCGAATTAAGTGCCGCTCCACGTTTAGTAACAATGTTTCCTGCATCACTAAACACGAAAAAACTTTTTGTGCGAGATCGTGCGTATTTGCTTGTTTTCCACACAGAACCAATACGCGATAAGTGTGAAATACCACATTCAGTATTCCCAACGTAACACACACAACAATTTCCCTCTTCTTACCGCTTAAGCGCGACATTCATTTTACTGCTTTAGGCTTTTAACATATTATTTTTAGAGACGTTTAACATAGTAATAATTATAAATTGGAAACTTACCACTGCAATTTCACCTAAATTGCAATGTTAATTATTGTTTTTAAATATTTGCAAAAATTAAGTAAAGTCTACTACTCCACGAAACTTAACTGCATTCCTGATACAAGTAACATTAAGGAAGCCATGAAAAAATCAACGAGATTCCAGATGCCGATGTTATTACTGCAATATGTTATATAAATAATATTGTTAAAATATTAAAATGAAAAATAAATCATTACATAACCTTACCGTTTGTTTTAAGTTCGCATTTATAGACTGGGGGGAAAAAAAGACAGACGTATATCACGGCCTGCTGGAGTATAGTAAACACAGAAAACATTTTACAGCAACAATGTTGAAGAAAGATATTTTGGTGTTCCGAAGTTGGCGTCATTAAATAGAAACCAACATGGAGATTTCATTGCAACTAATTAGAAATTCGTCTTTCAGGTATGTAATAAACGATCTTCGCACAAAATAATGTACGATACACGAGCGGTATGTTTGTTTTCATGTTCTCGGAAATAAAAAAAGATCAACTACGTTTCGCTTTTTCAATCTTTTCCTCGACCATGAAAACGTCAACATACCGCTCTTGTAACGTATATTACTATTTTCTGTCAAGCACTTCTCCACGATCGTTCAATTTAAATCCAAACGTTTCACCGAGTTCACCTCTCAAATTCTCATATGACATAATGGAGTTTACACTTCTCACAAACCACAAAAGACTGATTTTTTTTTTCTTTATCAAACTAAACACACAACCTTGATATACAAACTCAGTACAGAAACTGAAACTGCAAAACTACAGCGGTCGAAACAGAAGACTGGCCCCTATTGTAATCGAAGTACCACATTTTAGAAAGAGAAGAAGGTAGTTACGCTCTCACTTGCACACAGTGTAGACATGGCTATTTTATAAGGGATGAGGGGGACTAATCCCAGAAAAGTATGTATTCCATATGCTAGGAAGATGAGCTGACAACAAGGTGGAAGTTTTCTTGGAAAACCATAAAACTTAATAAGGCTTTCGCATTGTGTTTCAACTTTCAATAGAGGTAGACTAGGTCACTGTCCTCATATCTCCATCTCTTTCTGAAGTGTTCGTGCAAAGATTTTCCCTACGCTACCTGGTTTACAGTTAGAAAATAACAGTACTATTATGCTTTTAAGTAGGCAATTTCCGAGAGAGAAATATTGTCTGAATATTTAGTATGAGTTTGTGTTAACAAAATAATTACAACCGATTAATTTTAATCGACTAGATTATTCGATTAAATATTTTCGATCGATTAATCTTACAACAGAAATTGATCGATTAATCGATTAGATTAATAGATTAAATCCCACAACACTACTAAAAGTGGATACTTTTTCAAGCGTGCTGAAGTTAATCATTGTATCTATTTATTCACACTACAATGGGTGTATACCCGGTGGCAGTGGTAACTAATTACACTCAATAAAGACAATAATAAACACAATTAATAATAATACTAATAATTAATACTAACAATAATAATAATAATAATAATAATAATAATAATAATATCAACAACAGGGAACATCCTAAATTAAATGAAGCACTATCACTTAAAATAACATTTAAAGTAAATCTAATTTGTACCTTAAACCTATGTTCGAACTAAAACCCACGAGTATGATATGTTCATATCTGCACAAGTACCTTTCAACATTACACTCATTTCACTGTCAACTCACTCACTGCACTGGAACTATGACACATTTCACTGATTCTATCCTGATTTCACTAACACTTCAAAAACATTTCACTGTTCAAATACTTTGCACTGCCACTATAAACTATAAAGCTTCCCTGACAGGAACACGTTTCACTTACTCAACACACTTCACTGACACAACACACTTCACTGACACAACATAATTCTTCACTGATAGAACACTTCAATAACAAAATATCAATTACATCCTTTAAATATTGTGTATAATTATCGTCTATTAGTAAAGTCCTTAAGCCTATTTTTAAATACATTTTTGGTTGTTGGTAAAGCCTTTAGTAAGTCTGCAGGTAAAGCATTCCAATCCCTGATAGTACGATTGAGAAAAGAAAACTTTCCAGTGTCCGTCCTGTCTTCTTTCCCTCAATTTATAAGAGTGGTCGTTCCTTGAAGAGTAATTTGGCGGCTGCAACCTATTTTTTATTTCTCTCCAGGCAGGCTCACCTCTGTATGTTTTGAACAGTGCGCATAATCGAATTCGCGTTCTCCTGTCCGTGAGTGTGTCCCATTTTAATGGTGAATTTTTCCGACAACACTTGAGAGCCCGTTTTTTTAATCTTTTCCAGTGTCTTAATATGTTCTAATCTGTAAGGATCCCAACATGCAGCACCATATTCCATTACTGGACGTAATAGACAGACATGTGAAAATAGTCCACATTATCATTGTAAGAGGCGCTAGACGCGTGGGTTCGCTTTCCGCATGGGGTGATTATCTAGTTGGGTTTTTTTCAAGGTTTTCCTAGGCTCTAAGGCGAATGTTACGCAGTCTCATGGCGAATACCATCTTGCTATCACCAATTTTATTGACGCAAAATAGCTTAGTAGCTGGTAAAGCGTTGTTAAATAAGCAACTAAAAAAATAAGACTACTTTTTAAAGTTTTTGAATGCATGTTTCGATAACGTGTTACATTTCCCAACAGTAAACCACACGCACTGCGAGGTGCGCTTGAGGTGCTCCATTGTTCAGCGGGCAGCCAGTCCCCGTCCTTTGCGTGTGAGGGGCAGCCGACTCGACAATTCGCTGCTTTTGATCTCTCGAGTGTCCCGTTTATTACTGAACACAAACCGAGATGTTGCGAGCATTGTGTGGCATCCACCGCGTTACCAGGAATCCACTGGGCTCACAGTCTGAGGGCCGCGATCAGGACGCTCTTCTAGCCCGCCATTCCTTCGCTTTCTTTCTCTGCCTTCTGCAACCCTTCTCTTCATCTACATTTCCTTGGATCATTTGCTCTGTCGTTTATTTTATAGCATTTCTTCTTTAAATTTATTTAACGACGCTCACAACTGCAGAGGTTATATCAGCGTCGGTAGTGTGCCGGAATTTTGTCCCGCAGGAGTTCTTTTACATGCCAGTAAATCTACTTTCATGAGCCTATCGCATTTAAACACAAATGCCATAGACCTGGGCCGAGATCGAACCCGCAACCTCGAGCACAGGAGCACAGACTACGCTACCGAGGCCGACTTTCTTCTTGATATATATTTTTTACATTTGAAGACATTATTACAAAAACAGCCCTTGTCAATTTTTAACGAAAATGAGTTAAGAGCACCATCACGTGAAGGCGCATTTTTGCCACAATCTGAAATGTGTTTAAAAGCCAAAAACGATCTGTGTCAGGTGCAGTAGCCATAAGAAAAAACACCGATTCTACAAAAACAGCCCACGTCATTCTGCTTTCGTACAAAAATTGCCCTTGTCAGCTGACATGGGTTGTTCTTTTGTTAAATGTTTTCAGCACTGAATTGATTAGGTACATTATGCATTATATAATAATTATTGGCAGCATTGTGTTAAATTGAATAAATATTGAAATGTTTCATATTGCAACAATGAAGTCATCGAGCATTCCATTTTAGTCTCTTGTACAGTATTGGCAAAAAAAAAAAAACCGGACCGACCTTTGTAGCTTATTTCATAGCCTTGTTCACTCCAGAAAACGGTAGATTGGTAACTGAGACTTTCGTGGTTCGAATTCTGCCTGGGAAGGAAACTTCTTTTTGTTCCTTATTCAAATTTATTTCCAATACTTTTCGATTGCTAGTAAAATTCATGTTTTGGGAATTAATAAGTTAATTAAGAAGTAAAATATCGCTGCAATCGAAATAAGGAACAAAAAAAGTTTCCTTCCCAGGCAGGATTCGAACAACAAAAGTCTTACTTACCAGTCTGTCGTGCTCTGGAGTGAACAAGGGTCTGAAATGAGCTACAAGGGTCGGTCCGGTTTTTTTTTTTTTTTTTTTTTGCCGCTACTGTACATCATGGCTAGTAATGATGGAAGTGGATTAAATTTTCAGAAAAGAAAACGAAATGGCAGAAAGGAAGATTTTATTAAGAAAATTAATGTAGAGGGAAAATAAGATACTAATCACGTAGGGAAATGTGTAGCAGCTTGCATTATAAGGTGAGAATAAGTTCAGATGGTAATCCAAAGATGTGCCTGTTTGTCGCAATGCGTTTATGAGTTTGCATGAGATAACAAGAGGGCGTCTTCCTACTGTACAGGCATAATTGCTGAACTATCAGAAATCTCCTACTGACTCCAGAGATAAACACATTAATCGCCCCAAGGCGGTTCCAAGGGTATCAATACTTCAAAAACTAACGTTTGCCACTCTTAACAATGAACCCTTGAAGATCAAGCAATAAACATTAGAGGACCTGAAAAAACTGTATGGACTATTATCTCCAGAAAGTCTCCGGTTCTTTGAAAGTCTCCAACCTGTTTCAGAAACGGAAACTACTAATACACATGTTGTAGATATTGAAGGGTCCAATAACAGCCGTGGGGAAAAAAGTTATTAATAAGTGTTGTGATTTCCTGACAATTTACTGAAATTACAATACAATATTAAATATTAAATTAATATCATTACGATCTTCATTTGTATTATTTTAATACAAAAATAGCCCATGTCACACGCTCCCACATTCAGTAATTAATTATAGGTCTCTAATATATAAAAACTTATATGTGTTTATCATATATCTGATTCTTATATCGTGAAGAAAGAGTCTACCTATTTTTATTTCGATGTTATCATTTACATGGGCTGGGGGTTGTTTTTTTGTTCTCCTGAAAAATCGACATTTTTGACAAGGGCTGTTTTTGAAATAATGTCTTCATTTTCTTGCCTGCTTTGTTTTATCATTTAATTTTTCTTGCCTTGTTGTCTCTCTTTTTTTCTCTTTACTTTCTCTTTATGAGAAGAGTACAGCGAAAGTACTGTGATGGCGAAAAATTACTTTGGGAATTCCTGTGCACAGCGATTTCTACTAAACTATTGGACGGATTTTGTTCATTTCAGTACCTACGCAATATGTGTATTACTCCTAAGTATATTAATTTTAGATTGTATTGGAAATCTTTGCTAAGTGCAAGGAACTCTCAAATGTCCGATAAAACCCTGCAGTTACGCTCTACTGAATCCGTGCAATTTATAACCGAGGTCAGATATTCTTTAATGTAAAGAATATGTTTTGTGCAATGCTGGAAACTGAAGTTCTCGTTATTATGGTGTGTATTAAATATTCAAAACTTATTTTATAAGTGTATCTTTTAAATGATAGTTCAACGAAATGAACACTACACGGTAAATATGATTCGCTGCTCTTCAGGACTGAATGGCGATGTCATCACGTGACGAAATATCTATATATAAAAAAATGTATAGTCTGCAATGAGCAAGTACAGTTGAGTATGTGACACCTTGATGATTTCCAGGTGTTTTAACAACTTGAAGCGTACATAACCTAAGTACGTGCATATGTTAAAATTGTGGGGGCGTGGGGTCAACACGACGCCGGTCTCCATTAACACAACACTCAGTATATTTTTTCATTAATAAACTTCCTCGTCTGTAATCGTGAAAACTTTGTAAATAATTCAACAATTCATAGCATAAATACTCGTCAGAAATTACTTTCATACTCCATGGCAAGTCTATCGTGCTATCAAAAAGAAGTGCATTAAATATACTTACTTATTTACAAATGGCTGTTAAGGAATCTGCAGGTTCATTGCCGCCCTCACATAAGCCCGTCATCGGTCCCTATCCTGTGCAAGATTAATCCAGTCTCTATCATCATATCCCACCTCCCTTAAATTCATTTTAATATTATCATTCCATCTACGTCTCGGCCTCCCCAACTAACACTCTATATGCATTTCTGGATTCGCCCATACGTGCTACATGCCCTGACCATCTCAAACGTCTGGATTTAATGTTCCTAATTATGTCAGGTGAAGAATACAATGCGTGCAGTTCTGTGTTGTGTAACTTTCTCCATTCTCCTGTAACTACATCTCTCTTAGCCCCATATATTTTCCTAAGCACCTTATCCTCAAATACCCTTAACCTATGTTCCTCTCTCAAAGTGAGAGTCCAAGTTTCACAACCATACAGAACAACCGGTAATATAACTGTTTTATAAATTCTGACTTTCACATTTTTTGACAGCAGACTGGATGACAAAAGCTTCTCAACCGAATAATAACACGCATTTCCCATATTTATTCTGTGTTTAATTTCCTCCCGAATATCATTTATTTGTTATTGTTGCTGCAAGATATTTGAATTTTTCCACTTCTTCGAAGGATAAATATCCAATTTTTATGTTTCCATTTCGTACAATATTCTGGTCACGAGACATAATCATATACTTTGTCTTTTCACGATTTACTTCCAAACCTATCGCTTTACTTGCTTCCAGTAAAATCTCCGTGTTTTCCCTAATCGTTTGTGGATTTTCTCCTAACATATTCACGTCATCCGCATAGACAAGCAGCTGATGTAACCCGTTCAATTCCAAACCCTTTCTGTTATCCTGGACTTTCCTAATGGCATACTCTAGAGCAAAGTTAAAAAGGAAATGTGATAGTGCATCTCCTTGCTTTAGCCCGCAGTGAATTGGAAACGCAGCAAATAGAAACTGGCCTATACGGACTCTGCTGTAATAATATGTCAATAATAATTGTTATTAACTTCCCTATGGACATAAAAAAATCAAACTCAAAACATAAGATTATTTAGGGCCAAATTAAAGAAGTACCTAATTTCTCACGCCTTGTATTCTGTAGGTGAATTCATGACATTCAACAACGCTTCATGAATATTTCTGTGTTTTATTAAGTATCGATACTAACCCTTTGTGTTGTACTAGTAGACTGTATTGAAAAACTCTTCTCTAAATATTTCAACTAGACTGTGACTATAATTAAGACTTTTAAAATAATTTTGACATGTTCCATATTCTAGCTGTAAAGCAATGTACAAATACCATGGAATTTAAAAAATATAATACAATACAATACATTGTGTGTTGTGTCCATACCCTCGAGGCAAGCACGTGACTTGTGTTCTTATAATGGTTGCACTGCGTAATGCACTGTTGGGGGACTCGGTTCGTACTTCGGTCCTCCATTGTTCGTAACTAGTTTGCACGGAACTTCAGAGAGCCGATGACCCGGCTGTGGTCGTAGAACAAGTTCTTTCGATGTTCGAGAAGGAATCAACTTTCTCCGTCACTGAGTTGCATTAACAGCGCACATCTGACTACTGCGGTGTTCTCTCTCCCTCAAGAGTGAGAGTGCTGAGTTCGAGGAATTTGCGGTCTCTAGCGATTCTGCGAAAAGAGTATACACACTGCTCCTCGGATATAACGCGCGTCCCGCTGTCTGGCAGTGCCGTTGGACAATTGAATCTCTTTTAATTAAAGAAGATTAAAGCTAGCGACCATGTAATGATTCCGCAAATAAGGTGGGATTCTTTTCTCTTGACCTACATATAATCGGAGCGACAACAAATAAGACAAAAACTTTGGAATCTGTAAGTATCGGGTATAACGCAGTTGTCTCGTAACACAGACTGTAATCTTCCCCTTGAAACCTCGCGATTAAACCGGGATTATTCGATATAATAATAATAATAATAATAATAATAATAATAATAATAATAATAATAATAATAATATAATAATAATAATAATAATAATTACTTACTTGCTGGCTTTTAAGGAACCCGGAGGTTCATTGCCACCCTCACATAAGCCCGCCATTGGTCCCTATCCTGAGCAAGATTAATGCAGTCTCTATCATCATATCCCACCTCCCTCAAATCCATTTTAATATTGTCCTCCCATCTACGTCTCGGCCTCCCAACTAACACACTATATGCATTTCTGGATTCGCCCATACGTGCTACATGCCCTGCCCATCTCAAACGTCTAGATAATAATAATAATAATAATAATAATAATAATAATAATAATAATAATAATAATCATAACAAACTGCAGTGTAAATCATAGAGAAAAATAAAAAATTATATCATGAAGTTGTCGTGGTGGCAATGAACCCTGGTCCGTTGGAAAATTCAGTGTAAATCGTAGAGAGAAATAAAAAAAAATTATATTTTGAAGTTGTCGTGGTGACAATGAACCCGGGACCGTTGGAAACTGGAGTGTAAATAGTAGAGAAAAATAAAAAAAAAAAAATTATATCTTGAGGTAGCGATGAACCCGGGACCGTTGGAAACTGTAGTGTAAATCGTAGAGAAAAATAAAAAAAAATTATATCTTGAGGTGGCAATGAACCTCTGGCCGTTGGAAACTGGAGTGTAAATCGTTAACAAAAAAAAAAAATATATATATATATCTTGATGTGACAATGAACCCGGGAGCGTTGGAAACTGGAGTGTAAATAGTAGAGAAAAATAAAAAAATATATATATATCTTGAGGTGACAATGAACCCGGGACCGTTGTAAACTGGATTGTAAATAGTAGAGAAAAATATAAAAAAATTATATCTTGAGGTAGCGATGAACCCGGGACCGTTGGAAACTGTAGTGTAAATCGTAGAGAAAAATAAAAAAAAATTATATCTTGATGTGACAATGAACCCGGGACCGTTGGAAACTGGAGTGTAAATAGTAGAGAAAAATAAAAAAAATATATATCTTGATGTGACAATGAACCCGGGACCGTTGGAAACTGTAGTGTAAATCGTAGAGAAAAATAAAAAAAAAAATTATATCTTGATGTGACAATGAACCCGGGACCGTTGGAAACTGGAGTGTAAATAGTAGAGAAAAATAAAAAAAAAAATTATACCTTGAGGTGACAATGAACCCGGGACCGTTGGAAACTGGAGTGTAAATAGTAGAGAAAAATAAAAAAAAAATTATATCTTGAGGTGACAATGAACCCGGGACCGTTGGAAACTGGAGTGTAAATAGTAGAGAAAAATAAAAAAAAAAATTATACCTTGAGGTGACAATGAACCCGGGACCGTTGGAAACTGGAGTGTAAATAGTAGAGAAAAATAAAAAAAAAATTATATCTTGAGGTGACAATGAACCCGGGACCGTTGGAAACTGGAGTGTAAATAGTAGAGAAAAATAAAAAAACGTTATATCTTGAGGTGATAATGAACCCGGGACCGTTGGAAACTGGAGTGTAAATAGTAGAGAAAAATAAAAAAATATATATATATATATATCTTGAGGTGACAATGAACCCGGTACCGTTGGAAACTGGAGTGTAAATAGTAGAGAAAAATAAAAAAAATATATATCTTGAGGTGACAATGAACCCGGGACCGTTGGAAACTGGAATGTAAATAGTAGAGAAAAATAAAAAAAAATAATCTTGAGGTGGCAATGAACCCGGGACAATTGGAAACTGCAGTGTAAGTAGTAGAGAAAAATAAAAAAATTAATCTTGAGGTGGCAATGAACCCGGAACCGTTGGAGACTGGAGTGTAAATAGTAGAGAAAAATAAAAAAAAATATATATCTTGAGGTAGCGATGAACCCGGGAGCGTTGGAAACTGTAGTGTAAATCGTAGAGAAAAATAAAAAAAAATATATATATATATATATATATCTTGAGGTAGCGATGAACCCGGGAGCGTTGGAAACTGGAGTGTAAATAGTAGAGAAAAATAAAAAAAAAAATTATCTTGAGGTAGCGATGAACCCGGGAGCGTTGGAAACTGTAGTGTAAATAGTAGAGAAAAATAAAAAAAAATTATATCTTGAGGTAGCGATGAACCCGGGACCGTTGGAAACTGGAGTGTAAATAGTAGAGAAAAATAAAAAAAATTAATCTTGAGGTGGCAATGAACCCGGAACCGTTGCAGACTGGAGTGTAAATAGTAGAGAAAAATAAAAAAAATATATATCTTGAGGTAGCGATGAACCCGGGAGCGTTGGAAACTGTAGTGTAAATCGTAGAGAAAAATAAATATATATATATATATATATATATATATATATATATATATATATCTTGAGGTAGCGATGAACCCGGGAGCGTTGGAAACTGGAGTGTAAATAGTAGAGAAAAATAAAAAAAAAAATTTATCTTGAGGTAGCGATGAACCCGGGAGCGTTGGAAACTGTAGTGTAAATAGTAGAGAAAAATAAAAAAAAATTATATCTTGAGGTAGCGATGAACCCGGGACCGTTGGAAACTGGAGTGTAAATAGTAGAGAAAAATAAAAAAGAAATTATATCTTCAGGTAGCGATGAACCCGGGACCGTTGGAAACTGGAGTGTAAATAGTAGAGAAAAATAAAAATATATATATATATCTTGAGGTGACAATGAACCCGGGACCGTTGGAAACGGAGTGTAAATAGTAGAGAAAAAAAAAATTATATCTTGAGGTAGCGATGAACCCGAGACCGTTGGAAACTGTAGTGTAAATCGTAGAGAGAAAATATATATATATATATATATATATATATATATATATATATATATATATATATCTTGATGTGACAATGAACCCGGGACCGTTGGAAACTGCAGTGTAAATCGTTAAGAAAAATAAAAATTATGTCATGAAGTTGTCGAGGTGGAGTTGGCGCAGTGAAAGTGACCTAGGTGTGACGGGGTGTGAGGAGGGTGCACAGCAGGCTCCCCTCACAAGGGTGGCAAGTTGTCGCTTTATATGATATAACCGCCGGAAAGAGACCTCCCCTTCCACTCTATCAGGGTGAATAGCAACGGGACAGATTTATCGGCACGAATACTGCGACCCATCTGACGGCGCTGCAAACCGTCACTTGAACTACGGTCACACTATTCTACACTTCCGAATTTTTGCTCATAATGGCAGTGGTAGAAATAGACCTTCCTAAAAATTGAGAATTGGTGCGCGAAAAATACAAAGGGTCACGTAAACTAGTGTCATTATTATTTATTTGTATTATTTATTGTTCATTCATTCATACTTGTACATAGTTTTCTGCCCAAGGGCAGGTCTTTCATTGCAAACCCAGCATTCTGCAGTCTTTCCTATTTTCTGTCTTCGTCTTTCTTTGCCCATATGATCCCTATATCCTAATGTCGTCTATCATCTGATATCTTCTTCCGCTCCGAACGTTTCTCCCATTCATAATTCGTTTTCCTTTTCCTGATCAGTTTCAGCATCATTCTTTCTTCATCCACTCTTTCCAACACACTTTCATTTCTTATTTTCTCTGTCCATTTCACACGTTCCATTCTTCTCCATATCCACATTTCAAATGTTTCTATTCGTTTCTCTTCATTTCATCGTAATGTCCATGTTTCTGCCCCATATATACCGCACTCCACACAAAGCACTTCACTAGTCTTTTCCTTAGTTCTCTCTCCAGAGGTCCGCAGAAGATGCTCCTTTTTCTATTAAAAGCTTCCTTTGCCGTTGCTATCCTCCTTTTGACTTCCTGGCAGCAGCTCATGTTACTGCTTATAGTACACCCCAAGTTTTGAAGTTGTCCACTTGCTCTAATGCCTCATTTAGAATTCGCACGTTTACCTTCGCTTTCGATAACCATGGTCTTCATCTTGTTTGCATTTATCTTCATCCCATACTGCTCACAGCTATCATTTAGCTCCAGTAGCATTATTATTATTATTATTATTATTATTATTATTGTTATTATTATTATTATTGTTATTATTATTATTATTATTATTATTATTATTATTATTATTATTATTATTATTATTATTATTCAAAAATTCAAATACCTGGGAGCAACTGTAACAAATATAAATGATACTCGGGAGGAATTTAAACACAAAATAAATATGGGAAATGCCTGTTATTATTCGGTTGAGAAGCTTTTATCATCCAGTCTGCTGTCAAAAAATCTGAAAGTTAGAATTTATAAAACAGTTATATTACCGGTTGTTCTTTATGGTTGTGAAACTTGGACTGTCACTTTGAGAGAGGAACAGAGATTAAGGGTGTTCGAGAATAAGGTTCTTAGGAAAATATTTGGGTCTAAGAGGGATGAAGTTACAGGAGAATGGAGAAAGTTACACAACACAGAACTGCACGCATTGTATTCTTCACATGACATAATTAAGAACATTAAATCCAGACGTTTGAGATGGGCAGGGCATGTAGCACGTATGAGCGAATCTAGAAATGCATATAGAGTGTTAGTTGGGAGGCCGGAGGAAAAAAAAACCTTTGGGGAGGCCGAGACGTAGATGGAAAGATAATATTAAAATGTATTTGAGGGAGGTGGGATATGATGGTAGAGACTGGATTAATCTTGCTCAGGTTAGGAACCGATGGCGGGCTTTTGTGAGGGCGGCAATGAACCTCCGGGTTCCTTAAACGCCAGTAAACTATAAAGACCACAATTTGCACTTTTTAAAATTTTAAATAAACAGCATAAAACTCGTACAAATGAAGACGAATTTGACTTATTTTTTCCTATTACAATGTATTATAAAGGGTTGTTTAATGACATGGAAGAAAAGATTCATCCATTAAATTATTTAAAAAGTAGACTACTTTCAGATATTGCTGAATGTGACTTGAGCACTTTTTCCATCTGAAAAGCGTTACTTTCGACACCAAGAATAATCATCCCGTGATCTAATGACAGCTTCCTATTGGCTGAGAGGAGAATGTGTTTTTACAATCACATGTACAGTGGAGAATGTTACTTTTGTAACTACATAGCCTATATCAATTTCTGTCACACTATTTAATATAAAAGAAAATTATGGAAATCAGAAGATATACATAAAAAACTTGTGTACACCCCTCATTTCCAGTTTCTATTTTTTTTTAACTTGCAAACGTTTCTATTCAGATGTTAAACTACTCGTAGATTCTCAAGCATTAGGACTCACTACACGTGTGGTCAGCACGCCGTTACTCCTCCACTCCACTGTTACTGGCACGCAGTGACCTGCCCTCTATAAAGTGATGTAACGACACATTAAAGCTGCTGCAGCGTCGTTAAAGCCAGCTTTATGGTGGGGGCGCCCAGTATCTACTGTTGCATGTTCTAACGCAGGCGGGCAAAATGTAAGGGTGCAGCCTGCATGGCAAGGTGAGAGAGCAGGAAATACATTACATTACTGATATCTACGGTTGGTTTGGGAGGGTAGCCTAACTCCACGGCGATCACAGAGTTTGTTTCTGTTGCAACACACAGTTTGCCCACCTGTATTCTAACCCGTTCGTTATTCAGCTCCAGGTGTCACCGTCAGTTGTAGATATTTCAGTTAGTTTCTTGCCCATTGAAATCTTTCATTTCATCATTTATTACTTTCTCGTTTCCCTTTCTTCTCTCGTTTTTCTCTTTTTTCATGTTTTCCTTTTCTTCAGTTTTTCCCGTTTCTCCCAATTTTCCCATTTTACCCAGCTATTTTTATTTCTTTCTCCCGCTACTTTTCTCTTTTTTGCTCCCGCTATTTTTGTCTTTTTTGCCCCCGCTATTTTGATTTTTTTCCCCCAGCTATTTTTATTTTTTTTTCTCACGATATTTTTTCTTTTTCCCCCCCGCTATTTTTTTTCCTCCCTATTTTTCTCTTTTTGCCCTCGCTATTTTGATTTTTCCCCCAGCTATTTTTCTTTTTTTACCCCACGATATTTTTTATCTTCCCTCCCACTATTTTTCTTTTTTTTAGCCCCGCTATTTTTCTTTTTTTTTTGCCCCCGCCATTTTTCTTTTTTTTTTGCCCCCGCTAGTTTTCTTTTTTTTGTCCCCGCTATTTTTCTTTTTTGCCCCCGCTATTTTTCTCTTTTTGCCCCAGCTATTTTTTCTTTTTTTCCCCCACGATATTTTTTATCTTTCCCCCCCCCCGTTATTCTTCTTTTTTTACCCCACGATATTTTTTTATATTCCCCCCCCCCCGCTATTTTCCTTTTTTAGCCCGCGCTATTTTTCTCTTTTTGCCCCCGCTATTTTGATTTTTTCCCAGCTTTTTCTTTTTTCCCACGATATTTTTTATCTTTTTTCTCCCGCTATTTTTCTTTTTTTTTTGCCCCCGCTATTTTGATTTTTGGCCCCGCCGCCATTTTTTCTCTTTTTTGCCCCAGCTTTTTTCTCTCTTTTTTGTGTTAGCTTCTTTTTTCTCTTTTTTGCCCCTTTTTTCTCTTTTTTTCCGCCACTATTTTTATCTTCCCTCCCCCCCCCGCTACTTTTACCTTTTTTCTCCCCTGCTATTTTTCTCTTCCCCCCGCAGCTATTTTTTCTCTCTTTTCCCCCCTCTATTTTGTCTCTCTTCCTCTCCCCCTATTTTTTCTCCCCCCCCGCTATTTTTTCTATTCCCCTCCCCTATTTTTTCTCTTTTCCTGCACTGTTTTTTTTCCTTCTACCAATGTATTTTTTTTTCTTTTCTGCACTTTTCATTTCTGCCAATATTTTTTTCTTTTGTTCCCAACCTTTTTCTCTCTTCAGGCGGTATTGAACCCGGTTCTCTGTCGTGAAATCCCACCCGTTACATCAGATTGTGTTCCAAATCTATTATTTCTGGAACTGACTACTGCAGGCAGGTGTCGCCATAGCAACAGGATTACATCACGAGGCTGAGGGAGCAGGATGTTCAATTTCTGCTACGGAAGTCTACCTACGAATTTAATTTGATTCTTCAGCTGGCGATCAAGAAGCGCGGAGATCCGGTGAAGAGCACAATTAAAACTTAATCTTTGCAGCCTATATTTTGCCGAAGAGGTACAGATCTGAGTAAAAGTCCTGCCGCTACTGTTAGAGCCTGCCTTTTTTTTTAATACGCCTGCCACACTTTCCCCTTTGTCTCTTCCTGTTAACTACATAAATCTGGATAAACACAATATAATATTTGTTACTCAGTCAAATGACAAATCAATGTAAAATAATGACTTATATTATATGGTCATTAAGTTTTATATACATGAGCTACAAATTGCAAACGTTTTCGCCCATTCAGGCATCTTCAGGCACAATTATACAATATCTCAATATCAAACTATGTAGCTATTACATTGGTGGTAGATAAACTGTTTAAGATTAATGGTGTACAAAACCTCTACATAATTAAAATGTAATATTACAAGTTATAAATTAAAATAATGTTAAAAACCACGTAGTGTTGTAATTAAACTTCATAATATTCTGTGGAACTCTTGTTCAGTAGAGTCCAATGAGTGATGAATTATGTCTGAAATATATACAGTAGCGTGCAAATTAATCCGAACAACGTAATTACTTATGCAAAAACACTCAAACGGGATAAAAAAAAGGATCTGAGACATACCTCAGTAATCTATGTGGCCTCCCTTGTTCCTAGTAATAGCTCTGAGACGATTTGGCATGGATTCCACTAATTTCCCACAAATATTCTTCATTTCTTCATCGCGAAACCATACACCAATGAGGGCAGAAATCATCTTCTCCTTTGTAGAACAATCCATTTTTTTGCATTCTTCTTTTGCAAATTGACCACAAGTTCTCAATGGAGTTGATGTCGGGTGAGTTGCCTGGCCAGGGGAGTACCTGAATATTCTTCTTGTTGAAGAATTCTGTAGTTTTTCGAGACGTATGGCATGGTGCCAGGTCTTGTTGGAACACACCTCTGCCATCCGGAAATGATTTTTGCAGCTGGGGCACGATTCTGGTTTCCAATAAGTGAATATATTTGTCAGAATTCATCATTCCCTTGATAGGTATTAATGCTCCAGGCCCTTCATGTGTAAAACAACCCCAAAACATTACTTTAGGGGGGTATTTGGGTGCTTGTTGGAGATGAGCTGCTGTTACTTTTTCGGATCCTTTCCGTACGTAAGAAACACGGTGGCCGTGGACCTCGAAATGAGACTCATCGGAAAAAGGTACATTCTACCAGTCATTCACTGTCCAGTGTTGATGTAATTTTGCCCACATTAAGCGTTTTTTGCACATAACAGGGGTTAGCAGTTGCTTCTTAATAGGCTTACGAGCCCTTCGTCCAGCTTCCAAAAGCCTACGCCGCACTGTTGTGACGTGAATATTCGCCCCAGTGGTAGCCATTAACTCGCGGGTTAAGTCGACAGCAGTTAGTCTAGGATTTAATTTACTTTTCCTGACAAAACGATCATCTGCAGGTGAAGTCTTCCTTTTCCGGCCACAGTTTCCTTTTTTTCTGGGGTGTGATGGATCCAGTCTCCCTGTATCGTTTTATGATCGAATTAACAGTAGCCAAACCGATGTGACATTCTGCAGCAATTTGCCTCTGTGTCATACATAGAAGAATGTTCTGCTAATGTTATAATTTTAGACCGTTTTCGTGGAGATGTATCCATTTGTGAAGACGACAGAATGTACACAGGATTGCAGTATTAAGTCTTCAACACAACTGAAATGCTTATAAGTACAAAACGACAGGCAAAATGTCACATATTATAAAAAAAAAATAATGACAGACATTCACCAATGGAATTACACGTACTACAGATGTCAATTAAAGCGGTATGAGCAGCTGTGAGGCCAACAATGATAGAAAATGTAAAAATATGTCGTGTTCGGATTAATTTGCACGCTACTGTATATTAATTGACAATCTGAATATTTCCAACATGCTTTCTAAGTACATAAATCTGGTTTTGATGTGGTTATAATATTCTCCTTTCCTCGTATTCTGCTGTCCAGACCAGAGTCCCTCTTTCATTTCTGATTTCTCTCACTGTCTGGGACCTCTTTATAGCAAATCCTGTTCCGTTTTAGTGATAAAACTGATTTGTTTTTCACGTTTTGATTTACTGAGGAGAAACGCACACACGTTACCAAAAATCCAGGAGCCGATATTGCCGCTGAAATCGCAATAGTACTTCGTCTTGGAGCGCTGCACCCATTGTCAAGTTTTAAATCAAGCCTAGAGGACAGAAAGATTGAGGGAAAGGAGGACAGTCACTCATTGTGTTCTGTTACAAATCTGTTTATTTTACAGTTTCTTCTGAATTCTGTAGCCGGGAGGAAAAAGGTCTTAAGTAAAAATTTTATGCTTTTCGGGAGCGCAATAGAAAGATTGAAATTGGTGTCAATTATAGAGTTTTTTTAATTAAGAGGTTTTTTCTGGATATTATTTGTTTATATTTCTTTTAAAATAGATAATGTTGCTCATTTAACAATTTTCTTGATTATTTCCAAAAATAGCCGAACTTAAGCCCTTTTAAGACTAGAAGCCAGCCTGAGTAGAAGGGACTATTAAACATAAGACCTTTTTCATGTCAAAATAAATGAGAAATGTAAATTATTAGGAATGCAAAATGGGTCTTAAACAATTAAGGACTGTTTACCCTGGTGCTCACCACCTCACCACCTTACAAACACTAGTAGAACATATATGGTCTTTGGTATCAAAATATACAACAGTTTGCCTTATGATATCAAATATACAAAAAATTCTCTGAAATTTAGGAATTATATAAAAACGAAATTAATAAAATTGTGTCCCTACAGTCTTGAGGATGCACGCATGGGCCGTTGAAATGAATATTGTTTTCTTTTATATTTGACTTATTTTAAATTAAATTGTAATTGTATATATTTGACCATGTCTATGCATACATTATGCCATCGACAATAAAGTTCTATCTATCTATCTATCTATCTATCTATCTATCTATCTATCTATCTATCTATCTATCTATCTATCTATCTATCTATCTATCTATCTATCTATCTATCTATCTATCTATATCTATCTATATCTATCTATATCTATCTATATATCTATCTATCTATCTATCTATCTATCTATCTATCTATCTATCTATCTATCTATATCTATCTATCTATCTATCTATCTATCTATCTATCTATCTATCTATCTATCTATCTATCTATCTATCTATCTATCTATCTATCTATCTATCTATCTATCTATCTATCTATCTATCTATCTATCTATCTATATCTATCTATCTATCTATCTATATCTATCTATCTATCTATATCTATCTATCTATCTATATCTATCTATCTATGTATCTATGTATGTATGTATGTATGTATCAGGAAAGGGCATCAGTATGTGATAAAATGGCTAAAATACAAGTTAGACCTTTTTAATAGGGAAGCATGGAAAGTAAACATGTGATGTCTGTAAGGAATAAAGTATTAAATATTCTTAAGTCCTTTATTCTGTGTGTGCTCGGTTCAAAAAGTACTTAGGACATTTGGTAACGCTCTATAAATCCAGCCAGGAGTCTTATTTGACTTTAGCCGTTTCACCAGATTGTAAAGAATTGTTTCCGCTTTCAGAATATATAAAAATCTCATTTTCACAAAAAATTAACTTAATACCTTTTTCCTCCAGACCACAGAATATATGTCGTAGTCTTTCTGAATGAGGGAAAAACCAATATTGGATTACTTGAAAGGAATGCTGCTCTCATCTTCTTCCATTGCTGGAGAAGAAATAATTTTAACATTTTAGCAGCAATAGTACAGAGTCCGTTACTGTGTATCACGGAACCTATCACTTCAGTAGACATCGCGAATACAGCGTTCGCAGACTCCCGGGGTGCGCCGTGTTGCAGTAGGTCAGGGCCGCCATTGTGAGAAGCGTCGTCGCCGTGGATACGCTGATAGCTGAGCATCGCAATCTGGAAGTCTTCGTCTGCTTTCTCATTTATGTAAAGCTGTGGGGTAGCTATGTAAACGGGTGACTTGGGGTACTATCGCTGTGACTCCGACTGGAGGGTTTATGTGGGGTGCTGCAGTTTCTTCCCTTATTACATCATTGTAATCGCGTATAAAACTACAGCTGGTGTCCAGAGTCACATGTCCACGGCTCCGTTGAAAGAGGTAGATGTGATGATCATAGTGTAAGACAGGGAAGAGGTAGTGTCTGGCTTGGAGCAGAGGACGTATGGAATGATTATACATACTAGGTTCAAAAAGTTCCCGGAATTTGTTAGCATCATAGAAACAACGTACCTTAAACACTATTCCACAGTATTCCCTTCAAAATAGTTGCCTTCCGCAACAACACACTTTTGCCAACGCGTGTAGAGTTCCTGGAAGCAGGCCTGGAAGCCATTTTGTGAAACCCGTCTTAGTGCTCTCGTCGCGTTTGCGATAACCTCTTCAGCATTGAATCTCCGTCCTTTCAGATGACTTTTCAGACGGGGAAACAGAAAGTAATCAGGTGGTGAGAGATCAGGAGAGTATGGTGGGTGATCCAAAGCAGTTATGTTGTGCCTGGCAAGAAAATTCTTTACAATAATTGCGCGATGAGCAGGTGCATTGTCATGCATAAGGAACCAGTTGTTTTCTACCCACTTTTCTGGACGTTTCCTTCCCACTGCGTCCCAGAGGCGACGGAGGGTTTCTACGTACAATTCTTTCGTTACAGTACGACCTTCTGGAATGAACTCATGGTGCATGAGACCCTGAGAGTCGAAGAAAACTTCCAACATAACTTTGCTTTAAGTGTGCTTAAATGCGACAGGCTCATGTCAGTAGATTTACTGGCATGTGAAAGAACTCCTGCGGGACAAAATTCCGGCACATCCGGCGATGCTGATATAACCTCTGCAGTTGCGAGCGTCGTTAAATAAAACATAACATTTAAAATAACTTTGCCATTTAAAATAACTTTGCCTTTGGAAGTGTGCCTAGGAAATTTTTGCTTCCGAGGAGATGTTTTCGATTTCCACTCAGATGACTGTCGTTTAGGGACTGGGTCGTACAAGTAGCACCAGTTTCATTTTGTTTAAGAAATCACCATCTTCATCAGCCATACTGATCATGTCCCCAGCAAAACACAGAACTTGATGTTTGTACTTTGCTCTGTGGACATAATTACAAAATGCGACGAACAAACAAAACACTATGATAAACAATTGCCTACAACTCAAAACCAATAATTGCCATTATCAGCAAACTTTAAGGAAATGACATCATGAATGTTACCAACAAAACAAATGTATAATATCCCTTGTTATATATTAATACGAAAAATGGTAGTAAAATTCCGGGAACTTTTTGAACCTAGTAGTATGACACTAGTGTTTAATAACATTGCAACTGATATTAATGTATGTGTAGCAAATTACAGAGAGTCTGTAACAACCGCAAACCTCCTGTTCGGGTTTTAGTTCCTTCTACATTATAACACATACAAAAGTTAATACGGCCTATTCCATATGAAATCGATCAGTAAAAAACCTCGCATTTTTTTAATACTCTAAATTTTTTCCCTACTTATACAAGGTGCTGAGGAGAGTGCATTTTCAAAAATATACTATCGAAAGTCAAACGGTTTTCTTAGTATTGAGCGACAAATTTAGGGTATTTTATAAAAACAAGCCTCTTTCAGCGCTCAGAACTCTGGAACCATTTACTGCAGAACATTGAACTGGAGCTCATTTTGAAGGTGACATTTGGTAGGTTATGTTAAGAAGTAATCCTTATTTTTATTGTACACAGAGAGACTGATAATCTGATTTTACTTGCTTTTAGGCTTTTTGGCCATTTGTAAAAATGTAAAAAAAGAAATTGAGAAAAAACCTTGCATTATTAAGAGGGATTCGGCATTGTTTGCTTAGTGGTACAGCAATAAGTTTCGAGGGTATTAAATAGATTATTTCCACACGCTTGGACTTGAACGGCGCAGTACCGCACGCACTGGCCGAGAGCTGAAGATAAAATAAGCGAGCGTTGGGCGTCATTTTACTCCTGTGTTTATGAAAACCTGTGATAAAGCTAGCCCAGCTATGCGCTACTAGACGAAACATCACGTGTTTGTCTCCTGGCCTTGTTTGTCTCGGCTAGCTCCCGCCTCACAGTCAGCTGGTTAGTTCACGCGCGTACTATTTATTTTCTTTATTTGATATCTTAAATACTTTCTTATCAACATACCATCAGTAAAAAATATGTGTCTATTTGTACTTTCAAAGCGGAATCTAACTATATATTTTTTTTTAATATTTTTTTCCTATCCAAAGGCGTGTTAATGAGGAAAAATCTAAATTTCTCCATTTCCATAAAAAGTAAGAAAATCTGTTTATATGTCAATTTAAACTTTAATTTCTCAGCATCAAAATAAACCATGATTTTGATCATTGGGTGAAAGAGTTTCGGAGCTACAACAGTTTAAAGTTGCTAATTTTATGAAAATACGATAAATTTAAATATTTTTAATTTAAACACTATGAAGTTCTGATGCCTCAAACTTTGCACAGAACAATTTAGCACAGTTGTCAACGGACAGAAAAAGTTTCATTGTATTTAGAAATTGCAAGGTCAATTTTCTCTATATTTCGGTCGATTTAAGATGGAATAGCCCATACGCATAAATAATTGAAAAACAAATAAAAACACCAAAGATATTTTATACATAGAATCAATTTAAATATCACTTATAAGGGGATGTTAATTTTTCCTTCGAAATTATTCAAATAAACTTTACAGGGAGTTATACCTGAAAGCGTGATTTGCATAATACACGTCACTGTTTGTTAACAGAAAACCACAATTTAAGTCACACAGAGTTTGTGTACACTCAGTGTTGGTTGCTTGACTGTTGTCAGCCCACTTTGAGGTCTGTGGATATGGAGGGGAAAAATTGGATCGGTGTCTGGTAGAGTTCCCGTGTAGCTCAGTTGGTAGAACGTTGGTACGTTTAACCAAAGGTCCCGGATTCGATGCCCGGCCCCGGAACAATTTTTCCCTCGAAATTATTCAAATTAAATTTACAGCGAGTTATACCTAAAAGCTTGATTTGTGTTATTATTATTATTATTATTATTATTATTATTATTATTATTATTATTATTATTATTAATTGTGCGGAGGCTTTTCTATGTTCAGGTGAAATATGCCGCAATAGGCTTTCTCCTCAGCGTTGCTAATTCTAAATGTTGTTTAATTAAATCTAGTGATATTTGTACAAAATATGTATGGTTGATTAAGTAAAGCGATCGGTTTGGAAGTAAATCCCGAAAAGACGAAGTATATGATTATGTCTCGTGACCAGAATATTGTACGAAATGGAAATATAAAAATTGGAGATTTATTCTTCGAAGAGGTGGAAAAATTCAAATATCTTGAAGCAACAGTAACAAATATAAATGACACTCGGAAGGAAATTAAACGCAGACTAAATATGGGAAATGCGTGTTATTATTCGGTTGAGAAGCTTTTATCATCCAGTCTGCTGTCAAAAAATCTGAAAGTTAGAATTTATAAAACAGTTATATTACCGGTTGTTCTTTATGGTTGTGAAACTTGGACTCTCACTCTGAGACAGGAACATAGGTTAAGGGTGTTTGAGAATAAGGTGCTTAGGAAAATATTTGGGGCTAAGCGGGATGAAGTTACAGGAGAATGGAGAAAGTTACACAACACAGAACTGCACGCATTGTATTCTTCACCTGACATAATTAGGAACATTATATCCAGACGTTTGAGATGGGCAGGGCATGTAGCACGTATGGGCGAATCCAGAAATGCATATAGAGTGTTAGTTGGGAGACCGGAGGGAAAAAGACCTTTGGGGAGGCCGAGACGTAGATGGGAGGATAATATTAAAATGGATTTGAGGGAGGTGGGGTATGATGATAGAGACTGGATTAATCTTGCACAGGATAGGGACCAATGGCGGGCTTATGTGAGGGCGGCAATAAACCTTCGGGTTCCTTAAAAGCCATTTGTAAGTAAGTATGTATGGTTGATTACTAGTTAATGGGACATATAGACCTTCGGAAGCCGAAAAAGCGATATCGTTTTTCTTTTTGTTGAATGAACTTTTCTCATTGGCACTGTGATTTTTTAAAATATCTCTGATGGTTTTAGAGTTATGTTCTGAAACGTGAAACTGTGTCAGTTGACCTGGTCATTAAAAAATGGACACAACTTCTCATCTTCGATAAGTTTGTCACTCATTTCCCGTAACTCAAATTTTCCACCTCAGTTTTCGTCATAACTTGCACTTCTTTTTTAGATAAATTTTCCATGCAGTGTATTTCATACTGGGGAACAAACCCAGCCTTTAACACTGTTTTATCACTTAAAATTGGCTTTTCATTAATAAGATTTATGGAAATTAATAAATAAATTGTACATTAGTGGCGAAAAAACCGGATCGACCCTTGTAACTGATTTCAGAGCCTCGTTCACTCCAGAGCACGATAGACTGGTAACTAAGACTTTCGTGGTTAGAATCCTGCCTGCGAAGGAAACTTTTTTTTTTTATTCCTTATTCAAATTTATTCCCAATACTTTTCGATTGCAGCGATATTTTACTACTTAATTAACTTATTCCCAAAACATGAATTTTACCAGCAATCGAAAAGTATTGGGAATAAATTTGAATAAGGAACAAAAAAAGGTAAGGAATTTGGCGGAATTTGTTAACACTCGTTATGAACAAAACCGAGAAGAAAGCATTAAAAAAATTCACCACTGTACAAGATATCAGAGAAACCAACTTTCCCTACACAAATTGCGCCCCGAATTTAAAAATATGATTACCCTTAACAATACATTTGTTTATTATAAAAAGTGCTTATTAATCTATAACTATTAGTGGCTTGTGCAGCAAATGCTGCAAACTAAGTTCATTAGAAGTTCAAATAAACATTTTTCAGATTTATTTTCAATGAAGAATACTAGACATCCTGAAAGTTATTTGCTTCCATAATAATGAAAGATACTCTCTCTCGAGCCAATACTGAAGAGAACCACGCATATAAATATCTACACCACACAGCCATTAAATATATGAAAAAGACCCAACCCCACTTGATTAATAACTATAAAAATATTTGATTTTTAATAATATTATTATCTTACGTAAGTTTTATAGCTTTCAGTAACATATACTATATATACTATATAGCCGCCACTCAGTAAAATATAGAAATCAAAATCTAATTTAAGTTATTCTCCACATCTACTTATATAACCCCAAAAGTTTCACTTTCATATCATCAATATAGGCTAGTATTAATATTTATAATTAATGAAAAATAGTCACATCATGGCATTAACTATAATAATATTTCATTTCTAATGGTAATAATGTCATCAAACCACCTCAAGTTTTGTAGTTTTTAATATCCAATACACAGCTGTACCCAGAAAATTACACACCACACAATCGAACCTGTAAATTATTTTTAGTAAGTTAAGTTTTTAATAACAAATTTAATTTGAGCTCTAAATATGTCAGCATTCTTGCAGATCATGGCCTTCGTGTAATATTGTTTACTGTAGTGTGTGTTTTGTTTTATTCCGAAATGCAATTAGCTAGTTCTCAAAACTGACGACAGATGGATTTTGAAAAATAGGAAAATTATGTTGAAAAATTGACATTTCACTGAAAACTATTATTTTTCTGAAAAACTTTGGATTCCAAGCTTCAAAATGAGGGGTCATTTATTAATATCCGTTCAGCCGTTTTCCCATAATTTCCATTACCAGTTCAAATTATATATATAGAAATTATCTGATGAATATACTAAATTCCAGTAGAAAATTTTATTAGTATATTTATAAATTAAGTTTTGAGCTCTACTAAATTTTGAGACGATGAAAGTTTGCCTAGAACACTCTCACTCACGGACAGGATTTTACGACATCGAATTTCGGAAGAATGCTAGAATTTACTAAGGGGTTTGATAATTAATCAGTTCTCCCTGATAGAAGATCGTAACATACGTGGTGGCAAGAGAGTCCTAGCTGTCAGCTGTGAGGTAGTTCAGTGACGTAATTGTCAAAGTTGCCAGCTTGTCTGTGGCTCCAGCCGCCTCTGAAGACTCCCGCCACTGCACGCATGCGCGCCGTTACGTAGTCGCGCTCCTGGGGGTCGGCCATGTTCGATCGATAGTCTGTGTTCACCAGCGACGTCGGGCGGGTTGGCATCGGGAGAGACACGGCGGCATGACGTCGACGAGTGTGAACAGGGTGACGGGGAGCCGTGAAGTGCCGGTGGAGTAGTGCGAACCCAGGACCAGCGACAGAGATGCCGAGCATGGCCGCCAGTCACGGAGGAATTCTTTATTACGTGGTCAAGGTGCCCAAAGAAACGAGGTGGGTGGTGTGAACGGATCGGGTCCCCACGCTGGTGTGGGTGTTGTGGGCAATACTATCCAAACTTAGTGGTTTCTAACGAAAAGTTGTTAAAACTATCTTAGTTTATTCCACTATTAAGCAATTTCCAGACTAATATCACACGGGGCGTAGTAGATATCAAGAGTAGACTCTACCAGATACTAACACTGCAATTCGTGATTGCCTCTTTGTGACCATAACATCTTAGCTAAGGTACAACACAAATTCTTGGGTGACCGAGAAATCAAAATGGTACTCCAATAAAGCTTCAGGGCTATAAATGGAGTACAAGATACGAGAACCGTCACAGATATCTGTAAATCAAATTTAGACCGTGCTATAAACATGAAATTTCGCAGAATACTCATGACGCCTTCTCCCGTTCTATTTTGGGGCGTTTACACACGTCTGACAAACTGCGTTGCTCAATATGTGACGTTATATAACTTTCACAATGGCTGTCCAGCCATTTAGCGTTACTTCTGATCCATTTCAAACGCCGATGATGCTCTCCATAGATAATAGTTCGCTATTTACCTACGTGAATGACTTCCTTTTGTTATTCTTCCGTGATCTGTGACGTAAGCGGTCGTATGAAGGTGAAACTTCCATAATGTGACGTAATTCTGAAATGAATGAACAAGGTTACACGGATGCTTGTCATGGATGAGAATATTTTGATCTCCAGTCGATATCACATGACCCCAATAACATCCGCTGTACAGTTGCCGTCTCATTTGTTGTAATTGGCAGTTTATTGCGACGCTATTTGTCAATTCTTGTTGTCGGAGCTGGCTGACTGGAATTTTTGGACGGGCTTGACCATCGCAAATGTCCAGCTGGCCAAGTGGCCTACATATTTCGAAAAAAGTTGACTATCGTTTCCCGCCCGAAGTCCACATGCATGTATAGAAGCCGCCCTTTCGGCTTTTGAAATTGTTTTTCGTCTCTTTCTGTCTTCCCATTCATTTTATCACTCAACAAAATAAGTTTGTTTCTCTGGTTATAGGGACTAGGGAACTTAACATTATCGTAAGAAACCTATGTACAAAAATAATGAAGAAATAACTTAAGTAGTGGGCCGTGTTTAGAAATCAGCAGGCTTTGACAATTTGTAAAACAAGAGAACATCAGGTTTTGACTTGGCAACATAAATGACGTTCTCTTGTTTTATAAATTGTGACAGTTGAAATTATTAATATTTTCCACGTTTTTGCAGTTATTTCTCTATTATTTTATTTCATAATATGATAGTCGTTTGTTTTTTCAATGTGATCTTTCGAATACATGCATTGCTTTAATGTATCGGTTAATATTTTTAAATGTTCTTCGTTCGTTGTGCTCTGTAGGGTTGACCTGTCGTTGTAAGTCACACGATTAAATTAGTACTAGTGGCTTGTGCAGCAAATGCTGCAAACTAAGTTCATTAGACTTTCAGATTAAGTTATTCCCTACATCTATTTATATAACCCCAAAACGTTTCACTTTCATACCATCAATATAGCATTAATATGTATAATTAATGAAAAATAGTCACATCATGGCATTAACTACAATAATATTTCATTTCTAATGGTAATAATATCATCAAACCACCTCAAGTTTTGTAGTTTTTAATATCCAATACACAGCTGTACCCAGAAAATTACACACCACAGAATCGAACCTGTAAATTATTTTTAGTAAGTTAAGTTTATAATAACCAATTTAATTTGAGTACTAAATATGTCAGCATTCTTGCAGATCATGGCCTTCGTGTAATATTGTTTACTGTAGTTTGTGTTTTGTTTTATTCTGAAATACAATTAACTAGTTCTCAAAACTGACGACAGATGGATTTTGGAAAATAGGAAAATTATGTTGAAAAATTGACATTTCACTGAAAACTACTATTTTTTTTTAAAACTTTGAGTTCCAAGCTTCAAAATGAGGGGTCATTTATTAAAATCCGTTCAGCCGTTTTCCCGTAATTTCCATTACCAGTTCAAATTATATTTTCTAAGATACAGTTCTGAATACAATAACACAACATGAAAGAGATCTTAAATCTGTTTTTAATTCTTTGTTGTGACCATTCATTTGTTCATAAGTTTTCTTGAAATATTAGTGTTAATTTCCACGTCATTTTTTTTTTCTTGTAACAATTTTGTTGTAGATGAGCCTGATAGAAATACTAGTATTAATTTCCACTTAAACACTGCATCAAAGCCATGGTGGCGGGTTTGAATCCTGCCAAGGGCCATCCGTTTTGAATGTAGCTCAAAATGTTGTACTAGATGGTGATCCAGACTTCAGTCTGGAATTGAAAAAACTGTGGATAAAGTGAAAGTCGAACTTTCTGACTGAAGAAAGAGTTGTTAAAGTGTATATGGCATATAGTTCCAGATTTTTTGTTAATTTCCTCCGTTTATCGATTACATTTCAGTACAGCCCTTTCATAGCTCTTTAACTTGGACGTTAAATTTGTGTCACAGTTATCGTTGGAACTGATGGACGTACAGCTTCATCATCGCTCTATTCAAACAAATAACACAAGATCTCGTCTCTCGCGTTGCCATTTTATTAGCAATAGTCACGATTTACATTGGTTGCTTGTTTAAAATGTATTGAATTCATTTTCGCGAACATAAATAAGTAGTGTACAGTCGTGTTGTTTGTACAGGCATCAAAACTGTGAATAGCTACCTGCAACGTTAAAAAATAAACTGCTTGTAAGAAGGGGCGCGTAATACATCCTCCCCTACTGAAGTGCGAAAGGACTACCCTTACAAGCAATAGCTTCTTTCATACTCGGTGAAATAGCAAACATCATTAAATATACAGCGCAAGACAACATCGGTCACTTTGTACGATACAATAGTAAGCATTAACAGAAGAGGATGTGGGGCTATTCAGTTCTGCCCCATGCATCTTGAATATTCCCGCCCTCTTCTTCTCTCATCGTCTGCAAAGAAGAGCAATTTTGAGTAGGCTATCATCCTGACATTGTTTTTCAATTGCTGATGAAAAAAAGAACTCCATGATCCAGGTCAAAGGTTACTATATCCATATAATCTGCCTAATTAGACGTATGTGTCCAAAATGTTTCGGAATTTGTTAGTTTATTTGTGGAAATTCGTTTATCGTTCATCAAAAATGGAAATTGCACAAGTTCAGACTAAACCAATGGTTGAATAGCCTCGTCTTCCGTTAGCTGTTCCAAGGTCTGTTAAATGGTAGTTTGCAGTTTAATATAAATTTTTTGTCTATTTGTATTTAAATGTTCATTTTATTTATTCCTGCATTATCGTATATACCAGTGGAAGTGAAATTTTTCTATTCAACTTTTGAATCTATCAATTTACAATTTTTACTGCGTACGCTACCTCATATATTTGATTTTATAAAAAAAACATTAAACCTGAAAAATATTAATTCAAGTTAAAAACATGGGTACTTTAGGAACATTTTTCTCAGAAACTATCAGGGCTAGGAGGCTGAAATTTTGCATATTCCTACCTCATATGGTGGTGAAGAAACATGGCCACGATCATGTGGTTATCAAAATAATTGAAGAGTCCACTGCAAGAATGATGGATGTCACTTTCTTGTCGAAAATGAACCAAGACTGTTAATGCATAGCTTAAGACATATAGAATGTGCATAGAGAGTTATATGGCATTAACACTGATAGTCATTGTCCAGTAATGATCGGAAAATCACAGTTAAGCTTTGAGCGCTAAGCATTTCAAACTTTCAATTGCTCCTCCTGCAAAATGTGTTCCCAATGACATCCATCATTCTTGCAGTGGACTCTTCAATTATGAATTTTTACAGTCGGAGAAGTAAGAAGAAATATGAAAATTTTTAAATAATTTTTTCTCAGAATGGAAAATAATTTTTTTTCTATTCAATGAATATTTATAATGTGATAAGGAATGCGGCAGATATAGCCAACTGCATTGGAAATATGCTTCAATTTATAGAAACCTGTAGTGAAAAGGTTTCTGAGAAAAATGTTCCTAAAATACCTATGTTTTTAACTTGAAAAATAGTAATTAAATTTAAGTTTAATTTTTGTATATAAAATCAAGTATATAAGGTACAAAGATAATCTGAAAACCAAAATGTACCTGCAAACATTGTGCGTATGCTGTAAAAATTTTTAATTGATACATTCAACAGTTGAAGAGGTAGAGGTATCCCCGTAACACACCATGAAGGCACTTGGGGGGCATGGAGGTAGAGCCCCATGCTTTCCATGACCTCGGCACTAGAATGAGGTGGTGTGGTCGGCACCACGCTCTGACCGCCTTTTACCCCCGGGAAAGACCCCGGTGAACCTCGGGGCCGTTCTGAAAGTTTGGCAACGAGAAAAATTCCGTCACCACTCGGGATCGAACCCCGGACCTTCCAGTCCGTAGTCAGCTGCTCTATCAACTGAGCTACCCGGCCGCCCCAAGAGTTGAAGAGTTTAGCAAAATTTCTTCACTCATACACAACAGCCATTCGCTGATGACTCGGTCGCCTTAAGTAAAAAATATTACTTCTGAGAAAAAGGTGCTTGAAAGTTCTTCACAAAACTGATTCTTCAAAATATTATTTTCATTAAGTTGTTTCGCTTTATCTATATGTATGTATTTATTCACACTGCAATGGGTATATACCCGGTGGCAGTGGTAACTAATTACACTCAATAATGGCAATAATAAACTTATTAATTAAAAATACAATTAATAATACTAATAATTATTAATAATAATATAATAATAATAATAATAATAATAACAGGGAATATACTAAATTATATTAAACGATCACTTAAAATAACATTTGAAATATTCTAATTTGTATCTTAAAACTAAGATCGAACTAAAACCCACGAGTATATGTTCATATCTGCACAAGTACCTTTCAACATTACACTCATTTCGCTGTCAACTCACTCACTGCACTGGAACTACGACACATTTCACTGATTCTATCCTGATTTCACTAACCCTTCAAAAACATTTCACTGTTCAAATTCTTTGCACTGCCACTATAAACTATAAAGCTTCACTGACAGGAACACGTTTCACTTACACAGCACACTTCACTGACACAACATACTTCTTCACTGATACAACACACTTCACTGACACAACATAATTCTTCACTGATACAACACTTCAATAACAAAATATCATTTACACCCTTTAAATACTGTGTATAATTACCGTCTATTAGTAAGGTCCTTAAGCCTATTTTTAAATGCATTTTTGATTGTTGGTAAAGCCTTTAGTAAGTCTGCAGGTAAAGCATTCCAGTCCCTGATAGTACGATTGAGAAAAGAAAACTTTCCAGTGTCCGTCCGCTGCCTTCTTTCCCTCAATTTATATGAGTGGTCGTTCCTTGAAGAGTAATTTGGCGGCTGCAACCTATTTTTTATTTCTCTCCAGGCAGGCTCACCTCTGTATGTTTTGAACAATGCGCATAATCTAATTCGCGTTCTCCTGTCCGTGAGTGTGTCCCATTTTAATGGTGAATTTTTCCGACAACACTTGAGAGCCCGTTTTTTAATCTTTTCCAGTGTCTTAATATGTTCTAATCTGTAAGGATCCCAACATGCAGCACCATATTCCATTACTGGACGTACTAGCGATTTATATGCAATCTCTTTGGATTTATCAGAACCTTTTCTTTGTACCCAGTGTGTCTTTCATTTTCCAATTCTAAGTTTATACACATACATTATAGGCCTATACTTTTTTCTCAGAAGTAATATTATTTACTGAATATGTTTTGCTTGTAAACCGACTAAAATGTTGTATTGCAATTCGAAGAACATCGGAATAGAATATGAGTGATGAGTGCAAAAAGGATTCAAACAGGAATGATGTGAGAAACACTGTTCGTAAGCTTGAATTAAAATTGTAATAATTCAAAGGGAAATTAAATGTACTGTGAGTTCACAGGGTTAACGGCTTCAAAGCTGGTTACCTGGTTCACTGGTACAATAATTAACATGGAGGCATGAGATAATTACTCTGCCTGCCATTATAATTTCACTTTAATTCATATGTCCCTATTAAAAAAAAAAGTAATAATTCTAACAGCCTCTCTTCTTTTTCGACGAGGAAATTATATTTTTCAGCGAGAAGAGATTTTATCATACAGCCCGTTTTTTCCTTGTAGAAAGAGTAATTTTCCTTTAATTGTAATGTCGGTCAATGAAGATGTTTTTACACTGTACTTGCAAAGATATCGGACGAAAATTCGTGTTGCTGAAAAGTCACAGAGTGGGAAATGAATTGAACTCTCGATTTTAATTTCTTTATCGTTGCTTCAGTGAGAATTAAAAAATAAAACTAAAATATCGGATAAGTATGCATGACTTAAGCCAAGAGATGTCTCCCTGCGTACTCATTCCTCTTAAACTTACTGTCTCAAAAGTCTGAGATAAACAAAAGTCCAGGAAGCCGATAAAAATCAGGGAGCGTGATAGACCTAAACATAAAGTTAAGCCTATTGCAGTGATGTCAAAACAAGCGCATTTTTCTGACCTTGTCGTGCGCGGGCATCAAGCGCTAGGTATGCTAGGAGGAATAAGCAGCCTGTTGGATTAAGAAAACAGTGGTGCACAAACTTCAAACGGAACGTGAAATTTTATGTCGTTATTTTTATATGGCTTCTTTCTGTTAGATATTATCTATATTGTCTGTAAAACGAAAGTACTAACACTGATTTCTTAATATTGCACTTGTGTTTTAAATCTTAATAACATAATAAAGAGTAAAGAAGGAATATTCACATCAATTCCATACTAAGTGGATGAAACACATCATTCATTAAGAAAATGATATCCCAAAAAAGGGATTGAGTATGACATGACAAGTTGAAATTGATATTGATGGCATCTTTAGCCTTATAAAAGTAATCAATAAACTAATCAAAACAATATTATTTTACCTAGGTACTGAATATGTTTTAAGCTATACAGCTGACATTTTTACAACACATGGGCACGTATCTTTTACTTATGATGTAACAGTAGTTACTTTGTTAATTCATTTCCTTACAAACTTTTTCCATGCTAATAATTTCAAAATTTGTAGTACATTATCTTGAATGATAGGTATTTACGGTATATTATATATACGAAAACATTGTTTCAGTACCTGTAAGGCTACTAAATAAATAGGCCTATATCTGAAAATTTGAATTTTTTTATAAAAAAAAGTTGAGAAAATATCCCTTTTGAATAAAAAAAAAGAACAAACTTGTAAAAAAAATGAGCATTAAAATTAAAACTTACATTCTTATAATACACTTATACTTCTCAGGCAAATCTAAAAATTACCATGGATACAGTTTTAATAAGTTCTCTTCCCTTTATCTATTGAATCAGTGCTGGCCATCCCTGAATATAGCTCGACCAAGCGGCATATACCACCTCTTTCGTCTGTCTCTTTCCTTTCCGCTGTAAAGCGCTCAGGCTCTCCTGAGCTCTAAAGCGCGCACTTGCGCCTATGTGCATCAATTGACATGACTGGCCTATTGTATTTAAAACACCGTTTGAAGACATCTTGATTCTACGAACTCCTTTTAAATCTCTCGCGCGTCATTGAGAACCGCTGGTCTGTACCGTGTACTACGACATCTGTTTAAATTTTGTGGACCCCAAAGCCTTACTCATGGAAGCTGTAACGCCATTATTTGTGTGTGTTTATACATTATCGCCGTATATCCTGAGTTACCGGTCAGCCAACTGGAGTTAGCCACTTGTAACGAAGACCTGCCTACCGAACCTACGCGGCATTAATCTCTGTAGTGTCAACTTCAATTAAAAGTTGCTTCCCCAGCGCGCATATATCACAGCCACAGGTCCTACCCATCGGGTGCGTCTCGTGAATGTAGGAAGCCTTCAAAGGATCGATATGTGGGCCTTTGCATCGCACGTAAAGTGCTTCGAAGGGAGAGATGTTGAGGGCAAGAGTGGTCCATCACACAAACAAATGGGACGTAATTCAAAAGTGTTTTTTTTTTATTATCGTTCGTTTTCGTTATAAATAGGGACAGGATTTTTATGTAATTACATATTACTAGCGGCTTGTGCACCAAATGCTGCTGCAAACTAAGTTCGTTAGACGTTCAAATAAAAATTTTTCAGACTTATTTTCAATGAAGAATACTTGACATTTTGATAGTTATTTGCTTCCATAATAATGAAACATACTCCCTCTGAATGGGTTTTTTAGGCCACATACTTTTTTTGAACCTATCCACCTTCAGTTTTTTAGTTTCAACGCAAAAATGCAAGTATCAATGTCAGGACGGTAGCAATAGCTGTTTCAGGTCATTGTGGATTGTAGGCGAAAGTTTAAAAAAAAGTCAGGTTTGCTAAGTTATCGAACAATAGCATTTTGCTGCATGTAGAACTTGAAATGTAGAGCGTAAAATCATTTTATCCTACTAAGAGATCTTGCTGAAAATCTGGAGACTACAAAATTTTCTAGGCCTCTTATTTTATTAGTAAGTAATACCTTTTTATCTTTCCTTACGAACTGTTTTTTTTTGCGCTCTCTCGAGCCAATACCGAAGAGAATGACGCATATCAATATCTACACCACACCGCCATTAAGTATATGAAGAAGACCCAACCCCACTTGATTAAGAACTATAAAAATATTTGATTTTTAAAAACAATATTATTATCTTACGTAAGTTTTGTAGTTACATATAGCCGCCACTCAGTAAATTATAGAAATGAAGATCTAATTTAAGATATTCTCTACATTTACTTACATAACCTCAAAACGTTTCACTTTCATGCCATCAATATAACATTAATATTATGTATAATTAATGGAAAATAGACGCATCATGACATTAACCATAATAATATGTAATTTCTAAAATGGTAATAATGTCATCAAACCACCTCAAGTTTCGTACATTTGAATATCCAATACACAGCTGTACTCAGAAAATTATACACTGCAGAATCAGTTTTTAATAACAAATTGAATTGAGCTCTAAATATGTCGGCAATCCTGCAGGTCATGGCCTTCGTGTAATAGCCTATTGTTTATTGTAGTGTGTGTTTTGTTCTGAAATTCAATCAAGTCGGCCGTGATTCAGTAAAATTAGTTCTCAAAACTGACAACAGATGGATTTTGGAAAATAGGAAAATTATATAGGAAAATTGAAATTTCACTGAAAACTACTACTTTTCCGAAAAACTTTGGATGCCAGACATGAAAATGAAGGGTCACTCATTAAAATCCGTTCAGCCGTTTTCCCGTAATTTCC
This sequence comes from Periplaneta americana, assembly GCF_040183065.1. Classification (NCBI taxonomy): domain Eukaryota; kingdom Metazoa; phylum Arthropoda; class Insecta; order Blattodea; family Blattidae; genus Periplaneta; species Periplaneta americana. Next base: position 3,818,814 of record NC_091124.1, on the reverse strand, counting down.
ATTACCAGTTCAAATTATATATATAGATTATTTATGTGGGTCTGATTATTTTTATTAATTATGAATTATTATATCCTCCCATCTTCCCCTATGAATAAGAGAGCAAGCCTAACTTTCGTGACTATCATTCGCCCCTGCATGGAAAACTGTATAGGCCTATCCGGACGCTAATTTCCCAAATAGATTGTTGTTGCAGTTGAGGTCAACGTGTTTTCTCATTTGTAATTCGTTTGCTTTACACCACACAGCTCAAACATTGCGGCGTCCATTATACAATTATGCTCTTAGCAAGATGGGGAATTGTACGAAACAATTGAAGTGAGCCCTGCGTTGTAATATTGTTTGTGTATTGTCATTTCACGTGACGTAGCCCATAGTTGTTTATTCATTTTCGTTATTTTGTTGTATAAATGTAAAAAAGAGCAATTCTGAATAATAGGTTATTTGTAATTAGTGATTAGTTAGACTACTAAAACGTTAATTAATATTAAACTGAATTCCACTGTTAACATAAAGCACACCATCCTTAAAACTGACTGTAGCTTGTCAGGCCTTTTCTTCCACGCAACCAGAAACAACTACAACAAACAATATATATCTTTATTTACAGGGCGTTTCCGAGGTGATGTTACAAACTTTCAGGGATGATGGCGAAGGGCACATGTATCAATTTGAGATCAGGAACCATGGTCCAGAAATGACTGAGTCGAAAGTTATAAGCAAAAATAGTTGTGTGGAAATGGAATTGTAATTTGGCACCACGTGCCCTCCTACCCTTAACTTTTGGAACAGTCGTGGAAAGATGGTATGGGCCGGATGTCTTCTACGTGGGTACTTGTCCCGATACAATATGTGAGCTTGTCTACTGTTCCCATTGGCTCATCCGTATTCGAAAATCAGGTCCGCTTATTCCGCTCTCGTGTACTCCTCCATTCCACTAGGACTAATCGACTGGACACTGCAACTTGTACACATACACTGCTGTCTACAGACGTGCATATCAGGACCGACCATGTCCGTTACACATTACGCTATCTGCATTGCTTTAGTGTAGTTTCCTGTCCCCATCCCTCAGACGGCGCACTGAATGGAATACTGTAAGTAGACAACGTAAACAACGTTAGATGAATACAGTATGTGTAAGATGTACAGATAAATACACATAAATAAGGTGTACAGAGGAATAAAATTATTTCATTTTCACAGAACTATTTTTACTTGTAACTTTTGCCTCGGTTATTTCCGGACCAGGGTTCCTTATCTCAAATTGATACATGTGCCCTTCGCCATCATCCTTGAAAGTTTGTAACACCATCTCGGAAACACTCTGTATATATACATACATATATGAAGTTAGAAATTATAAAACAGTTACATTATCGTTTGTTCTGTATGGTTATGAAACTTGGATTCTCACTTTGAGAAAGGAACAGAGGTTAAGGGTGTTTGAGAATAAGGTTCTTAAGAAAGTTACAGGAGAATGGAGAAAGTTACAGAATGCAAAACTGCACGCATTGTATTCTTCACCTGCCATAATTAGGAACATTAAATCCAGACGTTTGAGATGGGGAGGGCATGTAGCACGTATGGGCGAATCCAGAAATGCATATAGAGTGTTAGTTGGGAGGCCGAAGGGGATAAATACCTTTGGGGAGACCGAGACGTAGATGGGAGGATAATATTAAAATGGATTTGAGGGAGGTGGGATATGATGGCAGGGACTGGATTAGGGACCGATGGCGGGCTTATGTGAGGACGGCAGTGAACCTCCGGGTTCTCTAAGGTACATGAGGGCGTTTTGTACCACCGCTGTCACCGACCCCACGAAACTCTAGCAGTGGCGTAATTCGGCTCTACAGGTAAAGCACTCGTGTATATCTAGCTTTCTAAATACTTAATACAAAGCAGAGCTAAAAATATTAAAACATGCCCCTCTTGCAAAGAGAGAGAAAATGTGGAGAGAGGAACAAGTTACAATGGACGGAACAATGACGAGGCTGGGGTCCCCGCAGCGAAGCACACCCCAGGTACGTGCGACAACAATGTGGCGGAGGATGGGGCAATTTGCAGCTGTCGTGCGTGTTTGTTTGAAGAGTCACGCCGCTTCTAATAGTTACTCTAGGATACCCACAATCAAGGTCCGCTAGTCTTCATTAAATGCAGTTAGAGGTGTATGTACAGGGTGATTACGAAAACTCACACCGGCATTAACAGAGGTTAAACCTCGGGTCATTTTGGTAAAGTAGTTGACGTAAGCATGGGTTGATACCTGGCAGTCAGGGATGGGCAAAATACAATCCCAGTATTTTAAATACAGATACAAAGTACTTTAAAAAATCACCAAAATATATTTGTATTTCAAATACTCAAAATATATTTTTGTATTTTAAATACTCGGCAATATAGGCCTATTTGTCTATACAGGGTGATTCACGAGGATTTACCGTCCCTTACGGAGCTTATTTCCGAAGACATTCTGAACAAAAAAAAAATCATATAAACATTTGTCCTAGGCCTAATCTCAATATTTTCCGAGTTACAGTAATTTGAAATTGTTTATAAAATACTTTTTTCTTTACTTTTAAGGGTAAAAGAATATTACAAATAGAGAATGAACTGCCCAGAAGTATCAATTCTGTAATTGTGCAAATCAAGCTTAATTTGGATTGGTGTCGGGTAGAGTTCCCGGGTAGCTCAGTTGGGAGAGCGTTGGTAGGTTTAACCAAAGGTCCCGGGTTCGATACCCGGCCCCGGAACAATTTTTCCCTCGAAATTATTCATTTCTGTAATTGGCTAGTATTCTGAATTTACCAAAGATGTTATTATTTAGGTCCAACAGAATAATATCTGTTATAGTGACAATATTTGAGGAGAAAAATTCGCTCCGGCGCCGGAGATCGAACCCGGGTTCTTGGTTCTACGTACCAAGCGCTCTGACCACTGAGCTACGCCGAATTCAATCCACAGCACCGGATCGAACTCTCCTCCCACAGTGTTTCCCTTTTGTGGCCTGACTCCAAGTTGGGCATGTACGTTGACGTTTATATTTCAAGTCAGCTGCCATTATACAGGGACATCATTTTATTTTTACTGACATTTTTAATATTAATCTGGCTATATTAAAGGTCTAGAACCGGAAACACCGCTTTCTCCCCCTTCTAAGACTGGAGTTCGATGATACTGCCGTAAAATACAAATCACTTTACTAGGTATAGGAGGAAAGAAAAGTAGTTCATCCATTTATGTAAACTAGGAAATATCGCAATTTTGAGTTTGATAATTTTCATTAGATTTTTCTTTAATCAAAATACAGTACAGTATTAACAATGAGTGTTTTTACTCACGAACTGAGCTATCCGTGCGGACGTATTCATTATGCAGTGTATATTATACTGTCTACAGCACATTAGCGTACAATATAGAGAATGAAGTTAAATTGAAAAATAATCATAATATGGATATTTAAACACATTTTTGAAAATGGTGGCCGTTCATTTAGATACAGACTTCAGTTCTTTTGTGCATATTATCGCACTATAGACTATTGTACCTAATTCCAATTACCACTTTCGTTCTTCGTACTAGTAACTCATGTTGAAGTAATTCTGTACTCTACTCTATCAAAGAGTACCTTACGTACTGTAAATTCAATCTTCACTTCTGCCCGATCCGAAAAGTTAAAATTACTGAGAAATGCTATCTACTGTCCGTTCAAGTGGTTTTGTCGCAGGGTCATAGAAAGGGGGGGGGGGAAATCACGTGACAGTTAATTACTTAACGAGGCCCTTTTATTTAAGTTATTTTAAACAGTTGTATAATATTACGTAGACGTCCAATTCCTAACAGAAATTAATGTTTTCAGAAAAGAACTAAGACAGCCCAGCTTCTAGACTTTACAGAGGGGCGAACAGAAGCGGGTGGGGGAAACCGGGATGCGACGTAGGCAAACGGACGACAGTACCTGTACGAAAATATGATTCAATATTGAAAGCTCTTTCGGTACTGGAAAACGCGAACATATTTCTGGAACGTACTATACTCACTAACTCAGTACTGCATACGCGGCTTCGGTTCTGTGTGGAGTACGGTTGGTAGTTTACTAGTAGAGGGGGTGGGAGTGAAGTACGTTCAAAAACTCAGGTACAATAAAAATTGAAGTAAAAATAAAATGATGACTCTGTACAAGGAGCGCACTCAGCTGAGTTACTATAACAGATATTATTCTGTTGGACCTAATCTTTAGTAAATTCGTCTAGCTACCAATGCATGTTTCTGTACAGATTGCTGTACACTTTACTGCGGGATCCCGGCCATTAGTCATTCAGCTGTAACAGCACGAATTATTTTTATTATTTTATTACTTGGTCTATATAGCGCTCACTGTATGAATCCCCTGTAGCTGATATGATACGATGCAATAGTTTCCCGTTGATAGTGCAGTAGTAAACGTGATTGACAATTTATGGACATGATGGAATTATAAGCAAAGCAGTGGTGGTTCCTCGGGGAGGGAAGGGAGGAACGTCCTCCTCACATTTTTCTTCTTTTGAAAATAAATACCAAATGAAATATGTGCCTTGAAATTCGAGGAAGATTCGATCATTTTTAAGTTCACAGCTATAAGAAAACCTCGCTTGTTCGAGTTTTAAACGACGCACACTCATGTGCTGCTAGAAAACTGTGAGAAAGATGCGAGATTGTTTGTGTGGAGGAAAGGCAATCCATTCCTCCTCTACTGCAGTTAACAGACATAGACAACAGCGCGCTAGCGGCCAGAGAAAGAAGCAGAGTTTTAAAACAAGTAAATGAACGGAGAGGGAGGAGATCCTCCTCTGAATCAGTCATGGGCGGGAAATAGAAACCGACTGGTCGTGCAAGCTCGCTACCGCTGCCATCTAGCGATGCTGCATTCAACCGGACTATAACACATCTAGGAGGAGGCACAATAAAAACAGTTTTAACGCAAAGCTATGAAAGACACCATATAAACTTTTTTTTTTTTTGAAGTTATAAATCAGAAATATTATTCATTGCACTTTATATAAGCTACTATTCATGCTTTGAAACTTCCAAGGATATTTTAAAGTTAAAGTTGGGTTTATATAAAACAAAGAGGAAGTAGTTCTACGTTAGTATCGCAGATCTTTTTAGTTCCTGAAATTCACTTCCGTTCATTATCCACTAGACAGGGCAACAGCCAAGTTGTCAGTTTTGTATAAATATATTTGACATTGAAAGTACTGCAAACTACATTATTTTTAACATAAAAAATTAATCGGCCACCGGCAGCTTTGAACAATAATGGTAGTACGATTTTACGAGAACTGACATTCTTCAAAAGCATGTGATACTGAACTTGTAAAATGTACATGTGGCAACACAGACCACGTGGGTGGGTGCAGTGTTTTCGGTTTCCTCAGATTATTTCCCATTTCCGTAAAACGGTTCCGATTACGTGTTAGTAGCTATAATCTCTTCCAACACGTGTGATGCTGTAGTGTGCTCGAAAAATGCTGCGAGGTTGTGAATTTTCTTGTAATTGTTAATTTGTGCAATTATTCAACAATGAACGGAAGTGAAAACATAATATATTTTGGACAATTTAGGAAACTCAGTTTACAAGAACAGATTATTGCTATACAGAAGGGAAGGCCAACCCCAACACTACCTGGTCTTACATGTATGCATTAGGCTAATTTGTAGCATGTTTCATTCAAGAAGGTGTCATTACGTGCTGTTAACTTCTTTCCTCCTCTTAAGAAATATGCAGGAGCCGTCACTGAAGCAAAGAAAAGCCTGAAGAAATGCTTCACCCCATTCTTTTCCATTACGAACTTTTTTCGGCTCGTCACACATCCGAACCCGGCCGTTCTTGTGCTCCGGCTGGACAATCCACGTGGATGTAATCGTGTTGTCTGCGCCAGTGCTATGACTTCAGTCTTGATTCAATGGCTGACTTCAAACGACTGAAGACCGACATGTCTTGTAATCCTATCCACTGAGCTTCTCTCGGCTTGAATATGTGAAGCCTTTCGCCCAAGTAGACAGTGTTCTTGGGACAACGCCGCTGCCTAAATCAGTGGTGGAGATGTCTAGGAAACAGTTGACATCTACAAACACTGACTGCTTAAACTTTGGATCGTGACATTCGAATAATGTAGCCTACAAAGTCTACGAGTTGGAGAGGCATTCAGTTGCTGCTGACTTTGAAACGGTTGAAAATTTACTTTACCAGACGGCCCAGAGTAGTTCGTTTGGATTAATTCAGTTAGGCATTTAGTTACCTGGCAACACTTCCGAACTGCAGGGGGCTTCTTTAAGGCGCCGAGAGTATCACAACTAGGACTGAGCAATCTATACTAATAATAAATCTGTAGCCGAAATTTTTCTGGTAATTTTCGATTTTCCAAAAATAATTGGTCCTAACATATGTAATTAACCACCCTGAAACCGAAAATCGCTTTTTTGAAATTTTTGTTTCTATGTATGTATGTCTGTCTGTCTGTCTGTCTGTATGTTTGTTAGCTTTTCACGCGATAATGGCTGAACGGATTTCGATGAAAATTAGAGTATAAATTAAGTTCGTTGTAACTTAGATTTTAGGCTGTATGGCATTCAAAATACATTATTTAAAAGGGGGGTTATAAGGGGGCCTGAATTAAATAAATCGAAATATCTCGCTTATTATTGATTTTTGTGAAAAATATTACATAACAAAACTTTCTTTAAAAATAATTTCCGATAAGTTTTATTCCTTGAAAAATTTTGATAGGGCTGATATTTAATGAGATAAATGAGTTTTAAAATTAAAATGACTGCCATCTAAGGCCGTGTAATGAATTAAAAAACAAATGACTTCGTCTATAAGGGGCCTTGGACAGCAACAATCGAAAGCTCTGAAAGATAGCCTACAGAGAATGTTTCTGTGTTTGTATGAAGTAATATCGGAAGCTAAATTAACCGATTTGTATAATTAATTATTATTTCACCATTGGAAAGTGTAGTTTCTCTAGATGGACATAATGCTATACTGTTATTACAGTAACTTCTGATATATAATATAATATAATATATAATATAATATAATATAATATGTAATATAATATAATATAATATAATATGTAATATAATATAATATGTAATATAAGATGTAATATAATATAATATGTAATATAATATGTAATATTATATAATATAATATAATATGTAATATTATATAATATAATTTAAGTTATTTGAAGGGTTCAGAACCATAGTGGGCCAAGCGCCCTTTACTGAATACGTAGAAAACAAGGGTTAAAATTAAGTTATTACTATAATTCAATGGAAACCTATAACAAGTAAAATAAAATATACACATTAAATCTAAATGATGTCAATCTTCATTACACTATGGTTGCATGTAATAAAAATTAAGAAACATGTTAAAGGAATTGTCATTGCACCAAATGAGTGTCTCTGGACCAAAATGATCGCATTTTAATTATTTGGATGCAATTTAAATTAAGTAACATATTAAACGATTTATCCTTCTATCAAACACGAATGTTCCCTGGATCAAACGTCCTATTTTAATTATGTAATTACTTTATATTTATTTCTAACGGGTGCAGCGGAGCGCACGGGTACGGCTAGTCACTGAATAAAATGTCGTACAACACAAAAGTAATGAGCAAAATTATACGAGTATCATATAATATTTTTTACGTAGAAGTCTTTCGCCGCATAGAGTGTGGACACTTAGTGAAACAAAAACTGTCGGAATTTCAAAAGCTTACTGTTACAATATTGAGCCACAGCCGAATGTTAATGTTGTTAATAGTTAGGCGCCCTCATGCTCATAGCGAGGGGAGGTGGCGTTATTGAGCGTAGTCACAGCAGTTACAGGTCATGGCTTAAGTTGCATATACAATTTTATTAGCCGTGCCGCGCGGATTCTCTCAGTAATATCTCGGCATCGAGAGGAGCTACAGACCTGTGCGAACACTCGTTTGATTTCTGATCGCGAGTTCTACAATATTGAAGTGATAATAGTCAGGTACGATACAGTTTGAGTGAACCATAGTGAAAAATTTGTTATAAATGAATACAATATAATATTTTATTACTCAGTCAATGACAAATCAATGTAAAATAATGACTTATTTTATAGCCATTAAGTTTTTATACATGAATTACAAAATTGCTAACGTTTTCGCCTGTTCAGGCATCCTCAGGGAGAGTTATAGAATATCTCAATGTCACATACGTAGCAATTGGTGGTGAGTACTATTTAAAATTATGTACAGGACATTTCCATTATTAAAATGTAATTACAGGTAGTAAATTAATAATGTTAAAATATTAAAATGTTAAAAACCATGTAGTAATTAAACTTCATAATGTATGGAACTCTTGTTCAGTCCAGTGAGTGGTGAATATATCTGGAATATATACATGGTTTTTAACATTTTAATATTTTAACATTATTAATTTACTACCTGTAATTACATTTTAATAATGGAAATGTCCTGTACATAATTTTAAATAGTACTCACCACCAATAGCTACGTATGTGACATTGAGATATTCTATAACTCTGCCTGAGGATGCCTGAACAGGCGAAAACGTTCGCAATTTTGTAATTCATGTATAAAAACTTAATGGCTATAAAATAAGTCATTATTTTACATTGATTTGTCATTGACTGAGTAATAAAATATTATATTGTATTCATTTATAGAAATTGACAATCTGAATATTCCATCATGCTTTCTAAGCTGAAAAATTTGTTGTTGGCTGGAACTATTTCGTAATGTCGCTTCAGAGATGCTGTTTTCAGAATTTAAACTATTTGACTTCCATCAAATTTATAACAATGTATTACTGAATTTCGTACATAAAAACCGAAACATATTTAATTTATATTCACATAAATATAAAACCAAAAGATCAGACAACATATGCTTGACAGTTCCTAAATGTACCACAACTGTAGCATATAATCACAGTAGCAACTTCGGCCCAAGGTTTTATGACGTGATAATAGATAAATTCCTAAACATACAATTTGCTAATGCTCCTTATTTTAAAAAATATATTAAAAAATTGCTGTTAACAGAGAAAATTTGAAGTTCAGTTATTGTGATATGTGTTTTTCTTCTCATTTCTTTCTTTTATTACTTTTTACTCTCTTATTCAATAAAATGTCTTAACATTAACTTATGTGGAATGCCCCCGGAGCACGAGTATGTAAATTATTCTTTCTGGGGGTGCTGGAGAATTCTTATGTATGTATCTTTGTTCTGGCAATAAATAGTATTATTATTATTATTATTATTATTATTATTATTATATGAAGAGAAAATATATTGCAATGCCCTTCATTAATTACGTCTTTTATCATAGTCCCATACTGTACATCTGTGAACCGAAACAAAACTAAAACATTCAAACCAGCATAGCCTAACTGTAGTTTTATTCCCGAAACTGGGTGTCCTATTCTACGTGCTGGTGTATCCCTCCTACAGCGCGGAATTTTGCTCACGACTGATTTAGCATTATTCATGCAGGTTTTTCATTGAAGGAAATTTTATATAAGTAGGCCTATTGTGTTATTCTCCCTTTTTAAAAATGTAACCAATGTACTGGTCTGCAACCAAGTCAATATTTAATTATAGTAAATTATATATTTATGTAATGTTGGTTATAGAGAGTGGTGTTGGGAAATAAGCAATTTCGCTTTCATTTTATATCTTTACAAATGCTGGGTACCATCCGTTGTTTTGTGCACAGAATGTGAATAAAAGCTGGAAAGCAAAACAAAAATTGAAATTAGAAAATAGATATTTCAACGCATTAAGTAACACGATACTGTATCTGTATCGTCTATCTAGTCCACACCTGTGGAGTAACGGTTAGCGCGTCTGGCCGCGAAACCAGTTGGCCCGGGTTCGATTCCGGTCGGAACAAGTTACCTGGTTGAGGTTTTTTCCGGGGTTTTCCCTTAACCCAACATGAGCAAATGCTGGGTAACTTTCGGTGCTGGACTCCGGACTCATTTCACCGGCATTATCACCTTCATCTCATTCAGACGCTAAATAACCTAAGATGTTGATAAAGCGTCGTAAAATAACCTACTAAAATTAACAAAAAAAATCGTCTATTTAGCTACTAAATCAGAGGTTCGCGGGTTTATTCCCTGCTAGGGACTATAAAATCTTTAGCATGCCTTTCTTCCGGAGGCTGTGCGTCCCATATCTTAGATTTATATCATGTAAAAGAACCCCGTAGCTGAAGAAGGACTCGGGGGAAAAAAATTATCGGCTACTTCCGCCCCTCCCACTTTGAATTTTGACACTGATTAGCCTCTGTACTCGAAAACGTCGTTAAATAAAGTGTCCACGAGGATTGTTCGGAGTGTGTGGTTACGCATTACACTGTGAGTGGTGCTTGGCTGGATATTCGGCCGGCATTGTCTGGAATGTTGGTGGAATTCTTACTCCGATGTATTTTTGGTTGCCAGGACAACGGCTTGTCGTCGCCTGCACTTAACTCTGCAGCTACTGCTGGATCAGCCTCGCCAACCTACAGATACATGCACCGATATTACACGGACTAGAGCGTCGGGTTCGAAGCCGGATGAGGACAAATGGAATTTCTATAAAAGGACCTTGATAGGATTTTCCCACTTACTCATGTTTACCAATACTTACTTACTTACTCGCTTTTAAAAAACCCGGAGGTTCATTGCCGCCCTCACATAAGCCCGCCATTGGTCCCTATCCTTAGCAAGATTAAACCATTCTCTACCATCATATCCCACCTCCCTCAAATCCATTTTAATATTATCGTCCCATCTACGTTTCGGCCTCCCTAAAGGTCTGCCTGTTATTATTCGGTTGAGAAGCTTTTATCATCCAGTCTGCTGTCAAAAAATCTGAAAGTTAGAATTTATAAAACAGTTATATTACCGGTTGTTCTGTATGGTTGTGAAACTTGGACTCTCACTTTGAGAAAGAAACAGAGGTTAAGGGTGTTTGAGAATAAGGTGCTTAGGAAAATATTTGGGGCTAAGAGGGATGAAGTTACAGGAGAATGGAGAAAGTTACACAACACAGAACTGCACGCATTGTATTCTTCACCTGACATAATTAGGAACATTAAATCCAGACGTTTGAGATGGGCAAGGTATGTAGCACGTATGGGCGAATCCAGAAATACATATAGAGTGTTAGTTGGGAGGCCGGAGGGAAAAAGACCTTTGAGGAGGCCGAGACGTAGATGGGAAGATAATATTAAAATGGATCTGAGGGAGGTGGGATATGATGGTAGAGACTTGATTAATCTTGCTCAGGATAGGGAACAATGGCGGGCTTATGTGAGGTCGGCAATGAACCTCCGGGTTCCTTAAAAGTCAGTAAGTAAGTGCTATGTTAGTAAAGTCGAAACAAGTGCTTATATAAATTTTGGCCACTTATGAGCGTGGTAAAAAATTAATTTCCCTGGGGCATTTACAGAAATAAAACAATTTCATGCAAAGATTTATTGGAACAGATACAGCAGTTGCTAAGCTACTTTTCAACATATTCCCCGCCGGAATTCAGACATTTGTCATACTGTGGGATCAACTTTTGTATCCCTGTTTCGCAAATGTCTGCCGCCTGAGATCGGAACCAGTGTATGGCAGCCGTCCGCACCGCTCTCTTGGTAGTGATGTGGTCTTCAATTATTGTTTCCATACGAATCATCAGTCGTAAGACGCCGCGTTACATTTGGCGGGATCGCGTAGACTCCTCGAAGTCTTGAAGCCACTGATTTTGATGCTGATTTTTATCACTTTGTAGTCTGCAGACACTCCTAGGGGAGGAGCTGTGAATGGATTAAGAGCACCCCTGCGTGCGTCGACATAATGGGGTGGAGATGAACCCGTTGAGTTCGGAGTGATCCCTGGAGATCGGAAGGCACAGAAACACACACTCACACATTCTTGTTATGCATTGTTACGCAGTGCTTTACAGACACTGTAAACTGGGACACGAGAAAATAAACGGTGTCTTTAAATGACAACTTAAGTACTTCAAATCACTGGTATATGAGCTGATAACCTGTTACATTATTCGCTGTTGCATTCTTTGAAATCACTCTCAACCGGAGTTCTCCAATCTCTGCCTCGGACATCTCCAACACAATAACGGAAAATACCACCCTTAACAGCTGACGTACCCCTAACGTAATCCATAAGCTCATCTCATCCGACAATATGTGCTGAGAGTGGATTAGGCTACAGACACTCTGAACTAAATACAGGGTGGAAGTGAAATAACTTTGCAGATTTTCAGAGCGACAATATGTGCTGAGAGTGGATTAGGCTACAGACACTCTGAACTAAATACAGGGTGGAAGCGAAATAACTTTGCAGATTTTCAGAGCGAATATCTGAACAGCTGTATGTAACAAAAAAAAAACTATAATATCATATTGGTGGAAAGTTATTTTTTTCAGAAATAAAGTTTTTTTTTGTCAAATGTTTAACAACCTCTTATTCGGTAACTATTGCGAGTAGGTTTTGATGTTTTTCCATCTTCTTATTCTTCTTCTTTGGCATACAGCTCTTATAGTTTAGCTAAAGCCTCCTTTAAAACAATAGCCCAGTCACTTCTGTCCTCTGCCCTCTTCCTCCATCTCCTTATCCCCACTTTCCTCAAATCTTCCTCAATACAGTCTAACCATCTCAATCTGGGACGACCTCTATCTCTCTTTCCATCCAGTGTTCCAGTGTAGATCATCTTCGCCATTCTTTCGTCCTCCGTTCTAATTAAGTGACCTACCCATTCAACTCTTCTAATTTTTATCGAAGTTACTATAATAATAATAATAATAATAATAATAATAATAATAATAATAATAATAATGGCTTTATTTAACCTGGCAGAGTTAAGCCCGTAAGGCCTTCTCTTACACTCAATCAGGATTAAAACTTGCTTACATAGTTGAACATAAAACTGGATCGGAATTAAGTAATTACATACTGATACAATTTAGATACATAATGAGATCAAAAGAGGTAGTTACATAAAATTTACCTCATAACATAAAAATAAACATAGTGGAATACATATTAATGTTGTTAGAATCAAATACGAATCACATAAAAACAGAAGCCGATAAGTCAATAAAAAATGTACACAGTAAAAATAAAAATACACATTAGTATACATATTAGTATTAGATTACAATTAAGTAGGATTCACATAATTAAACCAGAAACCGACAATTGAATAAAATGTACACAAAAAAATAGATTAATAAAAAAAACACAGTGAGATACATATTGGCGTTAAGTGATAAATAAACACGATTTAGATACTAAAAATAAGAAAAAATAAATAAAAATAAATACAGTGGAACACATTCCATTAAATATTTGCAACGCGTTAAGTCTGGCAACTCATCATAAGATATTTTTCTAATTTACATTTAAAGGAAATTAAAGTTCGGCAGCCCTTGACTTCAGGCGGCAGAGAATTCCAGTGACGAGAAGTAGCAACAGTGAAAGATGAAGAATAAAGAGATGATGTGTGCAGTGGTATTTCTAGCGTGTTATCATATTGTGACCGAGTATCTAAGTTATGATACCGAGAAAGACTGTGGAATTGGACAGATAAGTAAGAGGGAGTAGAGGTGTGCAAAATTCGGTATAAGAGAAAAAGGGAATGTAACTTTCTCCTCTAGTTTAACCCGAGCTACAATAATTTATCAAAAGAATGCGATATGTGATCGTAGTAGCGGACATTACAAATGAAACGAACACACGCATTATGAACACGTTGCAGTTTCTGGGATAAATCCACCCTGAGATCACTGAATAAAGCGTCACAATAATCGAAATGAGGCATAATAAGAGTCTGTACAAGCATCTGCTTTAATTTAGATGGATAGTGGTACAATATTTTTAATGAGTGAAGAGTGGAAAATACTTTCTTGCATGTGTGTTTGATATGCGTGTCCCAGGTAAGGTTAGATTCAAAATGAACTCCGAGGTTTCTTATATACTTGTTCTGATTCCAAGTTACTACGGATTCTCCAATTATTTTGTTCTTTGACAGGACCATAAATCTTTCTCAGAATTTTCCTTTCCCATCTTCTAAGTTGTTGTTGTTCAGTCATGGTCCATGATTCACACCCATAAACCACTATGGGTTTAATTATTGTTTTGTATATTAGTAATGTCGTCTGCTTAGAAATATACCTTGTTCTCATGACTTTGCCTAAGGCATAATATCTATTCCCTGTTGAAATTCTAGCTTTTATATCTTTACTGCAATCATTATCCCCTGTTGTTTGTCCATATAGATAGGAAATCTAATAAAGAAAATTCATCCCTCTGGCGTATTTCAATAGCGTGGACAATTTTCGTATAAATTTAATTTTAGAAACCTCTAATTTCAATGATTATAGGAGAAAAATTCGTTCCGGCGCCGGGGATCGAACCCGGGTTCTTGGTTCTGCGTACCAAGTGCTCTAATCACTGAGCTACGCCGAAGTTCAATTCACAGCACCAGATCGAATCCCCCTCACCTAGTGTTTTTCCCTTTGTGACCTAACTCAAAATTCGACATGTATGTTGACATACACTGCCATTATACAAGGAGCGCACTCAATTGAGTGACTTGGTGGCCGGGATTACACAGTAATATGCGCTGTTGGGCGAAGAATCTACGTAAAGATTAATTTTTGGTCCTACAGAATAATCATTGTTACCAAAACAGATATATTCTGTAGGACCAAAAATTAATCTTTACGTAGACTCTAATTTAAAGCCACTGCACGATACGAGCAGGTTGCAACGTCGCGCCAGAGAACAGCACACCTAGCGAGACACAGAGTTCGTTGACCCCTTATATCTGTATCACGAGTAGAGTGTGTTAGCGGCTAAATCTGGTAAACCGAAAGAAGTGATTTGAAAGGTGGAATTCGTTTGTATTAATGTTTTGACGGGGAAGGGAGGAGGTTTCAGATAGGGTCCAGTACAGTAACCACTACACCGCAGACGTCGCGTTGCAGCAGCTAGTGCCATCTTTAATGACTCCAGCGTGCACTATACACTGCGGAAAAATTGGCAAGTCGGCGGAGCCTAAATCAGAGCTGACATTTTTCTTCTGCCAAGACCTTTAAGCATCGCTGGGGTCAGTTCATCTGCAACAACATCGTTATGGAGTATCGCAACACATACACAATTACGGAGGTCCGCGTTGTGTTCTGGCTCGAGCTTCTTGCAGAGTTTGTAGTTCTATATGTTAGATTGAACGTTCGCTATCTGTTGCTTTCCACACACCTTTACAAAAACAAAATTCTTTGTCCTCCTGGTAAAGTAAACTGTTCATGATCCAAAAATAAATACACGATAAATTATACTGAACTCGATAGTTTACTGGTTATTAGAGAGAAAAAATTCGCTTCGTCGCCGGGGATCGAACCCGGGTCCTTGGTTCTGCGTACAAGTGCTCTAATCATTGAGCTACGCCGAAGTTCAATCCACAGCACCGGATCGAATCCCCCTCCTCTATTGTTTTTTCCCTTTGTGGTCTAACTCAAAGTTTGATATATATGTTGACATTTATATTAAGTCAACTGTCATTATACAACGAGCTCACTCAATTGAGTGACTAGGTGGTCGGGATTCCACAGTATTATGCACTGTTAGGCGAAGAATCTACATAAAGATTAATTTTTGGTCCTACAGAATATCTGTTATGGTAACAATGATTAATAGAGGACAAAAATTTACTCCGGCGCCGGGG
This sequence comes from Periplaneta americana, assembly GCF_040183065.1. NCBI lineage: Eukaryota > Metazoa > Arthropoda > Insecta > Blattodea > Blattidae > Periplaneta > Periplaneta americana. The sequence continues at coordinate 3,803,032 of NC_091124.1, read as the reverse complement.
ATCGAATCCGGGTCCTTTGATTTTACATATCAAGTGCTCTAATCACTGAGCTACGCCGAAGTTCAATACACAGCACCGGATCGAATCCCCGTCCTCTATTGTTTTTCCCTTTGTGGCCTTACTCCATATTCGACATATATGTTGACACATTATATTAAGTCAACTGTCATTATACAAAGAGCGCACTCAATCGAGTGACTTGGTGGCCGGTATTCCACAGTATATGCACTGTTGGGCGAAGAATCTACATAAAGATTAATTTTTGGTACTACAGAATATATGTTATGGTAACAGTGGTTAATAGAGGAGAAAAATTCGCTCCGGCGCCGGGGATCGAACCCGGGTCCTTGGTTCTACGTACCAAGTGCTCTAATCATTGAGCTACGCCGAAGTTCAATCCACAGCACCGGATCGAATCCCCCTCCTCTATTGTTTTTCCCTTTGTGGCCTTACTCCATATTCGACATATATGTTGACACATTATATTAAGTCAACTGTCATTATACAAAGAGCGCACTCAATCGAGTGACTTGGTGGCCGGTATTCCACAGTATATGCACTGTTGGGCGAAGAATCTACATAAAGATTAATTTTTGGTACTACAGAATATATGTTATGGTAACAGTGGTTAATAGAGGAGAAAAATTCGCTCCGACGCCGGGGATCGAACCCGGGTCCTTGGTTCTACGTACTAAGTGCTCTAATCATTGAACTACGCCGAAGTTCAATCCACAGCACCGGATCGAATCCCCCTCCTCTATTGTTTTTTCCCTTTGTGGTCTAACTCAAAGTTTGATATATATGTTGACATTTATATTAAGTTAACTGTCATTATACAACGAGCTCACTCAATTGAGTGACTAGGTGGTCGGGATTCCACAGTATTATGCACTGTTAGGCGAAGAATCTACATAAAGATTAATTTTTGGTCCTACAGAATATATCTGTTATGGTAACAATGGCTAATAGAGGAGAAAAATTCGCTCCGGCACCGAGGATCGAACCCGGGTCCTTGGTTTTACGTACCAAGTGCTCTAATCACTGAGCTACGCCGAAGTTAAATCCACAGCACCGGATAACCATTGTTACCATAACGAAGAGCCATTTTGCTTTGGACTTGCAGTAAATACGTATATACTAAGACTTCAGAATCTTTTGTGCACCACAATGTTTTGTTTATTAGAATGGCAGGGCCTACATTATTATATTCCTTAATAAGCCTTGAAAAGGTGAAATGATTCATTGAATAAAATGTACATTCCGCCATTTAAAAAAAGAAATGTCATTACTCGTGTCTCCTTAAACAACAAGGTTACAAAAAAAAATATGCCCATTGTATTAATTTTCTGTTGTACTTGAATAACTTTTGTTTAAAGCGAGTTTTAATTTGACACCTAAGAAAAAATTATTTGGGGCGAGGAAAATAAATGAGACACTGTTCACTGTGTCCCAAAAGTCATGGTGGGATTTGAGAGGATTTTTTTATGAATAGGGGTAGAAATGTAATATTGGTGCCAGATGGAAATAAAACATTCAAAGTTTTTCGTCTGCAAGTTTGAGGCACTGAAGGAAACAAGACGGTAACAATCGAACAAATGCAATAATTTTTATTATTACAATTATACATAAGAGTCATGTTTCATAACAACGGGTTAGAGAGAAAATAATAGAGATGTGTATGTCGTCTTTTGTCACAGCGTAACATATCGCAAAATATTATTCTGATCAAAAATTGACCCATCATTAGGGACCGTCTTTTTTTCGTAATAGCGATACGCGTAAAATTTTCCAGTTACTTTCTTTGTTACATTTACTCTTCTAGATACTTAACATATCATGTTTAAACTAAGGAAACTCGCGAAATTTGAAATATTTGTGCGAAATATGTCAGTAACCAGGAAATATACCTCCCTTCTATCGCAAAATGTACTAAATATGAACCAAAATTTTACTCAGTTTATTGTTAAACGTGTTTGTGATTATTGTTTGTCAATTTGACAGTCGCTTGGTAACGGACTATTTCTGTATTTTCTCTATGGATATTGTGTACACTCCCTTTACTATCTCTATGGCTATCAAAAAAAAAAAAAAAGATAATTTCTGTAGTTCAAGCCAAGGCAGCAAGGATTATTACAACAATACTAAATCTTTGCTGCCGTATCTTTTCAACCAGAGGTTATACAGGGACATCATTTTATTTTTACTTCAATTTTTATTGTACCTGTGTTTTTTAATGTACTTGACTCCCATCCCTTCTACTAATGAAGTTCAACCGTCCTCCACACAGATCCAAGACCGCATATACAGTCATAGTAGCCTTACGGTCATAGTAAACAGTACGTTCCAAAAATATGTTCGCATTTTCCAATGACGAAAGAGCTTTCAACATTGCAACATTTTCGCACAAGTACTGTCGTCCATTTGCCTACGTCGCATCCCGGTTTTCCCCACCAGCTTCTGTTCGCCCCTCTGTAAAGGCTAGTGGCTGGGCTGTCTTAGCTCTTTTCTGAGAACATTAATTTCTGTTAGGAATTGGACGTCTACGTAATACAACTGTTTAAAATAACTTAAATAAAAGGGCCTCGTTAAGTAATTAACTGTCACGTGATTTCCCCCCTTTCTACGATCCTGCAACATAACCACTTGGACGGACAGTAGATAGCATGTCTGAGTAATTTTATCTTTTCGGATCGAGCAGAAGTGAAGATTGAATTTACAGTACGTAAGGTACTCTTTTATAGAGTAGGTACAGAATTATTTCAACATGAATTACTAGTACGAAAGACGAAACTGGTAATTGGAATTACACACATTAGAACTGAAGCCTGTATCGAAATGAACGGCCACCATTTTCAAAAATGTGTTTAAATATCCGTATTATGATTATTTTTCAATTTAACTTCATTCTCTATATTGTACGCTAATGTGCTGTAGACAGTATAATATACACTGCATAATGAATACGTCCACATGGACAGCTCAGTTCGTGAGTAAAAGCACTCATTGTTAATACTGTGCTGTATTTTGATTAAACAAAAACCTAATGAAAATTATCAAACTCAAAAGCGTGATATTTCCTAGTTTACGTAAATGGATTAACTACTTTTCTTCCCTCCTATACCTAGTAAAGTGATTTGTTTGTATATTACGCCAGTATCATCGAAGTCCAGTCGTGGAAGGGGGTAGCAACCGCTGATCCAAAGGTATAGCCAGGTTAATATTAGAAATGCTAGTAAAAATAAAATGATGTCCCTGTATTTTGATGCGAAGAACTGAATTTGATGGTGGGAATTGTTCGCAGACAATATTTTCCCCTACTGAGAGGGGCTTCCCTGATTGTCGCAAAAATCTTCATCCTGACAATGTAGAAACCTTGCTTTGTTTATATTTTGTTGATATTGACATGTGGTATGTGTAAGAAAAAACTAACAAAAAGTTGTATATAAAACATAATACAATTAATTAACAACTTAGTTCTCGAAATAGCCACCGAAGTAATGACAGGTTTAACACCGAAATCACCTATTTTATTTTCGAAAAAAATACGGTCCTTACGTATCACCTTTTCCTAGGAACCACAGAATTCTAACTTATGTAAAGTACCTAATAAAACGTCAGCTCCGATTGAGTCGATTTCGTACGACTTCCTCTTGTTTTGTACACTCCTTTGCTGTATTAAAATATTATCCACGGGGAATGTCGTCAGATTTGTAGTTCGTGATTATGGTCGTGTTTTAAACATGGTTGTACTCTTGGATTGAATTCTGTGTCTCATAATTCACAGGTTGGCATTCTGATGTCCTGTAGCATGAGGAATTGTGGGAAGTGGGCTCAAAGCTCACTTCAAAGGGCCTGAGCTATTTTGTGGAGTCATGCTAAAAGATCAGAACGCACCTTGAACATTGGACAAAAGAACGCAGAAATGTTTAGCGTCTGTGTTAACAGTGGCATGTTAATTTGTTTGGGTGACAAACGTGCTTGTGTAGTATATACAGAGTGTCGTGGAATTCGAGCAACAAACTCCTAGTAGACATTGTTACAATAGTTGAGTCGAAGAAGCTGCAAGAAGCCACGTGTTAGATAGATAATTTCGAGATATCACTTCAGATCCATAGAACTGCAAACTTTTCTGGCCTCGCGAATACTTCTGTTACGTTTATCTTAGCTGATTCTTTTATAATTTTGCTTTACAATTGTAGGAATTATAGTCCCGTCGCCCTTATTTCCGGCGGTCAATCACATTGCAGGTCGGCTACATTGAAACGTGTGTGTCGTGTGATTCGCTGATGATGACGTTATGCATTTCCTAAGGCTCGATAAATAATATAATCGCCCGCCATTTTCGTTCTTTCGTTGGCGTTCGCTGTAAGCACACGAGGACGTTATTTGCTGCTCAATTATTTGCTCAATTACAAAGCGTTTGATTTATTGTCATAGGAGTTACGACATAATGTTTAACGGTGTGGAAAATAGATTTCTCGTCTGGTAGCTCGGCAACGAAAGAACAAAAATGGCGAACGATACTACCTACCTAGACTTTATAGAGCCTTCACTTCCTAAAACGTAAACAAAGAGGAGGAATCACGCCGGGAAAAACAGCGTCGCGACTATAGTATAAAGGGAAAAATTGTGATCCTGCGAATCATTTTGACATTTTCTTAGAAACGCATGTTTCCAGCATTTCTGATGTCAAAGAAGTGTTTCTGGAAAGGCCGGTTGTTAAAGGTTTTTTTTTTTATCTGAACTATGGGGGAAATTCACTCATAGTAGTATCTAGCAGTTAGTTTTCTCTGGAATTATGAAATAAGTTACATTAAATATACAGGGTGATTCTGTAAAAGCGAAGAGGGAATAGGGGATGCTCTTCAGAACATTTTGAGATGGGTAACTTGGGGTTTGAAGTCAGATTAAGGAGATATGGGCTTAAACATGTCTATCGCTATCGATTACTGTTTTCCAGATTACTTACTTACTGGCTTTTAAGGAACCCGGAGGTTCATTGCCGCCCTCACATAACCCTGCCATCGGTCCCTATCCTGAGCAAGATTAATCCAGTCCCTACCATCATATCCCTTAGTATCATCCCTTCTGCTAACAACGCTAGATCATCAGCAAATATTATACACTTTATTGTTGTTCCTCCTACTAACACCCCTCCCATGTTCTGAAAACAGTTCTTCACAAAATCTTCCAAATAGATGTTGAACAGGGTAGGAGATGAAGGATTACCTCTCCATATTTCACTTCCTTCTGATATTCCTTCTCCTTTGAGATTTATAAATGATATTAAAATAATTGTTAAAATGTAAATAAATTCGTAATCAGGTACTGAGGCGAAAATCAGAGATGATAATTTCAGAATCTCAATCTCTGGAGCTTTGCGATGAAAGCTAGAGTTCTGCCCCGTTTTCGAGGGGCACACGCTGTAGAAGTTGGTCGGTCCAGTTGAGTGGCTCTAGTCTGACCTCTGAACAGAAGAATGTAGCCACAACCAGGATACCGAACAGCGGAAACCATTGTCGGAAGTTGTTACCTGCGGAAGCCAGACTCTGGTGTCAAATTGCTTCCTGTTCATCTGTGCATTCAGAACTTGCCGACGTGTAGAACTTGGGATTGAAACATTATCAGCTGTAGCTATTAATTTTAAGAAGGCGTTCATACGATACGAACTGGATTTTGAAAAATAATAAAGAGTTCCGTGTATTGTACATCGTAACATGTTCTTCTTCCATCTTGCTTCATCTCATCACGTGTTTTGCACTGGTGACTTAGCTTAGTCGTCTTCCCTTCACATTTTCGTATAGCATTCCAGCACTTATCGCGGTCATCGTTGCTTTTTCATTGTTCAAATATATTCCCTTATATTTCAGAATTTGACACAGTTGTTTTTACTTTTTCATTGCTAAAATACATTTTGTAATATTTAAAAGAAATACATCATTGTCGTTACTATTGAAATGTATTTCTTCTAAATATTTCAAAATCATTGAATCGTGTTCCTTTTAAATAATATTTCGGAGTTTGACACGGTTGTCTTTACTTTTCCATTGCTAAAATTGATGTTGTAATATTTAAAAGAAATAAGACACCATTGTCGTTACTTTTTAATTGTTTAAATGTATTTTTTCTAAATATTTCAAAATTTGAATAAGGTTGTCGTTGCTTTTCCATTGAATCGTGTTCCTTTTAAATAATATTTCAGAGTTTGACACGGTTGTCTTTACTTTTCCATTGCTAAAATAGATTTTGTAATATTTAAAAGAAATACGACACCACTGTCTTCACTTTTTAATTGTTGAAATGTATTTCTTCTAAATATTCCAAAATATGATAGGGTTATCGTTGCTTTCTCATTGAATCGTATTCCTTTTAAATAATATTTCAGAGTTTGACACGGTTGTCTTTACTTTTTCCATTGCTAAAATAGATTTTGTAATATTTAAAAGAAATAAGACACCATGGTCGTCACTTTTTAATTGTTGAAATGTATTTCTAAATATTTAAAATTCTGATAACGTTGTCGTTGCTTTTTCGTTGAATCGTGTTTCTTTTAAATAATATTCCAGAATTTGACACGGTTGTCTTTACCTTTTCATTGTTGAAATATGGAAATTCTTTTTCTACAGTACTTTCAAGGGTGACAGTGTAAATATCTAAATTCATGATTTTTTTTCTAACATTTCTTCAGTTATTGATGTTGCCATTCTGTACGGAAACTTTTCTGTAGTTAATCTTTAAATTCGTTCATTTTTTTGCACTGTAATATTATAGTGAGGCTATCATTCCTTAAAAAGTATTAATAGGCCTAAAGTCTTAAAATTCATGTAAAATCCATTCGTGTAATTTTTCGTATTTTAATTTGCATTGGTACCAGTTATACCTTCCATGTCTTTATTTTAACACGTATTTAAGATCTGTATACAGGGTGATTCATAAATACCTGTACAAACGTTTTGAGTGTAAGTAGAGGTAAAAATAAAGCTAAAATGTGCTACACAACTTTTCCCGCAAATCCTTACTCTCAGAATTATGATTCAGAATGTTCTGCCTTACTAGGTATAAAAAACATGGACTAGTAAAGCCTTCGGATGTGTCACGTCCGCCTACATAGCGACTGCGGTAGATGTTTGTTATGCGTACACTCCAGTATAGTTGATTCCGACTTGATAGGTATTTGTTTACTGTACTATAGATATGTACTGATCTTGGAATTTTACAGACCCCGTTCAACTCATTCTGAACAATTTCAAAGCCATTTTCGATTTCGCTGCTATAGTTCTGCTGCTTTCGGAATTTGAGTGGCATAAACAAGCGCCTTCAAACGGCCCCAAAGGTAGAAGTCCAGGGGAATCAGGTCCGGTGATCTGGCTGGCCAAGCAACTGATCATGCACGATCTATCGTACCGTAAACAATTGAAGCCTACTGAACTGACGACAGAATGAATGTGTATTTACGAGACATGGTGACGGTGAGAACTGCAACAACTAAGCATACCTGCTTACAGTAAATAAACTTTTTCAGATCGGAATCAACTGTAGAGGGTGTACGAATAACAAACATCTACCGCAGTTACTATGTAGGCGAACGTGACAAATCCTAAGGCTTTACTGGCCCGTGGTTTTTTATACCTAGCAAGGTAAAAAATTCTGCATCATAACTCTGAAAGTAAGGATTTGCGGGAAAAGTTTTGTTAGTTTTATTTTACCTCTACATTACACCCCAAAAGTTAGTACAGTTACTTATGAATCACCCTGTATAATGCCTTGGTTTCATTTGAGCAAAGTCATTAAAAAGCATTTATAAAAGTTGAATATTTTAATATTAAATTTTACTTGAAGTAAGTAAAGCGATACGTTTGGAATTAAATCCCGAAAAGACAAAGTATATGATTATGTCTCGTGACCAGAATATTGTACGAAATGGAAATATAAAAATTGGAGATTTATCCTTCGAAGAGGTGAAAAAATTCAAATATTTTGGAGCAACAGTAACAAATATAAATGTCACTCGGGAGGAAATTAAACGCAGAATAAATATGGGAAGTGCCTGTTATTATTCGGTTGAGAAGCTCTTATCATCCAGTCTGCTGTCAAAAAATCTCAAAGTTAGAATTTATAAAACAGTTATATTACCGGTTGTTCTGTATGGTTGTGAAACTTGGACTCTCACTTTGAGAGAGGAACATAGATTAAGGGTGTTTGAGAATAAGGTTCTTAGGAAAATATTTCGGACTAAGAGGGATGAAGTTACAGGAGAATGGAGAAAGTTACACAACACAGAACTGCACGCATTGTATTCTTCACCTGACATAACTAGGAACATCAAATCCAGATGTTTGAGATGGGCAGGACATGTAGCACGTATGGGCGAATCCAGAAATGCATATAGAGTGTTAGTTGGGAGGCTGGAGGGAAAAACACCTTTGCGGGTTCCTTAAAAGCCATTTGTAAGTAAGTAAGAATATTTTAATATTAGAAGAGCAGTTTCACGTATTTTCTTCAGTAGCACTACTTAATTATTAATGTTTTTTAATCTTAGACTAAAAGAGGGTAGCCCCCCCCCCCAGATGACGCCCCTGCGCTAGAACATCACATTTAAGAAATCGTCAATTGCTATATTATAAAAAACCAAACACTTCATCACATAAAAATACACCAGTGTTAAAAATGTGTTCAAATTTCAATAAAATATGTAAAACATGGGATCTAGATTTCTGCATTTCTTACATGGAATACAAACATTTTCTTATTAATATACTGAAGGTAGTTGATTTTATATAATATTGCTATTTGTTACTCTGTAATTTACCAATTATAGCTACATTTTACATTTTTGGCTATGATAACTATATTTAATTATTTTTCATTTATTTTATTTTGTATTTTTCATTTATATCTATATCTGTATCTCTTATTTAGGTAGTATCTGTCGGTTCTTTTTTTTTTCTTTCCATAGCTCATTTTCAATTTTAATTTGTATTTACATTTCTATCTGTTTCATCTCTTTTTTTTATTTTTTCATGTTATCTATGTTTTTTTCTGTAAACGAATATCTGTACTGTCTATTGAAATTGGGGCTTTGCCCTCTTACAGGCATAAATAAATAAATAAATAAATAAATAAATGAATAAGTAAATAAATGAATAAGTAAATAAATAAATAAGTAAATGAATAAATAAGTAAATGAATAAATAAGTAAATGAATAAATAAGTCATAAATGAATAAGTAAGTCATAAATGAATAAGTAAGTCATAAATGAATAAATAAGTCATAAATGAATAAATAAGTCATAAATGAATAAGTAAGTCATAAATGAATAAGTAAGTCATAAATGAATAAGTAAGTCGTAAATGAATAAGTAAGTCGTAAATGAATAAGTAAGTCGTAAATGAATAAGTAAGTCATAAATGAATAAGTAAGTCATAAATGAATAAGTAAGTCATAAATGAATAAGTAAGTCATAAATGAATAAGTAAGTCATAAATGAATAAGTAAGTCATAAATGAATAAGTAAGTCATAAATGAATAAGTAAGTCATAAATGAATAAGTAAATAATTAAATGAATAAGTAAATAAATAAATGAATAAGTAAATAAATAAATGAATAAGTAAATAAATAAATGAATAAGTAAATAAATAAATGAATAAGTAAATAAATAAATGAATAAGTAAATAAATAAATGAATAAGTAAATAAATAAATGAATAAGTAAATAAATAAATGAATAAGTTAATAAATAAATGAATAAGTTAATAAATAAATGAATAAGTTAATAAATAAATGAATAAGTTAATAAATAAATGAATAAGTTAATAAATAAATGAATAAGTTAATAAATAAATAAATAAATAAGTAAATAAATAAATATGTGTTGTGGGGTGTTGAGTCTCTGATTATTCGAGAAGCCAGGCACCCCAATGCTTGACAGCGATGTAAACCTAATCAGCGACATTCAACTGTTTCCCTGTATTTTTCAGCACCGACAGCGGGTGGGACAACCCATTTCGACCCGATGGCGACCTCAGCAGGGAAGCCGATGAGATCGTGGAGATGATAAAGGGGGGCAAGCCCATCACCCCGACCCCGGGCAGCGTGGCTCCCAAACTTCCATCGATGACGGAAGATGAGGGGCAGGACCAGGTGGACCACCACAGCCCGACTTCCTCCCCGGTCGCCACCCCCGCCAGCACGGCAGACGTGGCGACGCCACTCTCACAGTCCCCGCCGTCGAAGCAGAACAACGGCAACAAGATTGGTGCGAACGGCAACGCCCCGTGTTCTAATGAGAAGCCAGCGCCACCGGGGGCGGTGGAGGTGCAACGGGGGACGGTGGTGCCCCCCAGCGATGCCTCGCAAGTGGAGCACGTGGTGCTGAAGAAGAAGCCCAAGTGCAAGTGCTGCGTCATACAATAGACACGGCCACACGGACACACTCTCCACGCCGCACTCCTCTTCCTCTTTAATACATGTTTTGTACGATGTTACAGTAAATTTCAGCTGCTGCTATTGTAACACTGGTAAAGGGCGTTTTTAGTTTGTCTCGGAATAAGTTTTAACCACTAGATTTTTTCTGGAGAGTGTGTTGGCTGTGACGGGACACTCCGTGGCGAAGACTGTGCAGTGCTAGTGCTAATTCAATGTGTGTATAAGATAAAAAAAATTAAAAACTTTAAACTGAAAACAATGAAATTGTACAGTGATTGCTGTCTGTGCAGCTCATCTTCCTTGCTTGTGCTTCATACGGACACAGACCTGTGCTTCACCACGAGGAGCGACTGGATTATTTCAGAACGGATATTTTAGAGAAAGAATAAATTTTTGTAGGAAAAGCAGAGAGGATGTGTTTGTGCACACTGACATTTCTAAAGAGCCCGATGTGTTGCTTCATAGGCGAGACCCAGCGGCAAGCCAGCTGTAGTTGTACATGGTTGTGGAGTGGACTGATCGACAGACAATTTTGGGGGAATTTGCCACCTATTATTATTATTATTATTGTTAATGTAGACCATTGTGATCACATTTTAAAAACCATTTCAGTTGGGGGAAGTCAAAACAAAACCTAAAACGAAAAAGAAAAAAAAAAATAAGAAAACAGACAATCAAAGTGAGAGGACCAGAGGTTGGATTTCTCATTTGTTTACTGAGATTGATTTTGTAACCACTTACTTTGTTGCTGGAGCTTTCAAAGCCGTGTCTTAACATTACAATAGCTTGTACACAATTCGCTTATTTTATGTAATCCCTACTTTATCATTAACTCTATTTTTTTTTTTATTTATAGATGTTATGAACATAAGGGGCAAATGACTCCTTGATATACAAGATTGTTGATTAATTAAAACATTAACCCAGAAGAGCCTTCCTCATCCACTTCCAGTAAACCTTACAAATATGTATTTATATGTGCTGAATGCATTCTAAAAGGGCACAAGTCTGGCAGGGACAAGCTGTGTTGCTGACATGATCTACCTCTTGAAACACTAGTGATGCACAACAGGAGACCCACATCTTGTGTTCAAATTAAAAAAAAAGAAACGCTGTACACTTTTCAGTTCATTGACAAGTCTTGATCTCGCAGTGTAATTAATTCATTACTTCTGGGACCACAGAAAAGCGATACGAGCATATTTTTGTCTCAACAATAGTCGGATTTTCCTCTATATTATATGTGTATACCGTGGTTTTTGGGTATAGGACGTAGGTTTGTTATGACAATGTTACGTATAAAAAGAATGAATAAATAACGTAGTGGGCCATGTTCAGAAATTAGCAGGCTTTGCCAATTTGTAAAACAAGAGAACATCAGGCTTTGACTTGGCAGCCATAATGACAGATAAAATAATAAAAACAATGAAGAAATAATTTAATGGGCCATGTTCAGAAATTAGCAGGCTTTGCCAATTTGTAAAACAAAGGAACATCAGGCTTTGACTTGGCAGCCATAATGATAGATAAAAAAAATAGATACATATTTTATTCGTCCAATAGATCATATTATACCATTATATAGGACACGTCAAAAATACGTAAGTACCCATAATATATATGTACAAATATAGAATAAAATAGACTGAAATAAGACATAAAAGAAAACACACAAATTCATACAATGAGCAATACTTATTTTTAGGTTATCCTAAACATACAAAAGTTACATTAAACAGCAAAATAATTACTAGGCCCTAGATCTAATGTCTAATTTCAGTAATCTAGGTACACATTTCCATAACATCTAATCATACAAGAATTCATCTATGGAATGAAAGATATGTTTCGGTAAAAAGGACCTTACTTGTTTCTTGAAGCTGTGTTTGCTTTTTATTTCCTTAATGCTTATTGGTAATTTGTTATAAATTTTACTTCCAATATTTAACACATTTTGTTTATAAATATTTGTCCTACAGAATTTAATATGGAGACTGACCTTTTGCTGTGTATTATGATTATGAATTTCTATATATATATATTTTTTTATAAATATCCCATATTGTCTTTTAGATAAACGATTTATAAAATATAAATACAAGCAAGTGGAAGGATTTTATAAACTGCAAATAGTTCCTGCTCCCTACCCCATTATATTATTCTGTCCTCTTGTTTTACAAATTGTCAAAGCCTGATTAATTTCTAAATATAGCCCACTGATTAAATTATATCTTATACATTGGTTTGTTAAATCCTTATTCTTGTACTCACAAAGCACACACAGTAAGTATATTGTTTTCCATAAACATGATCAAGAATAGACAGTTAATCTTACATGTGCAATGGAGAAACAAAATGGAGTAGAAAAACTTGTTCGTTAACTTTCGTGATTGGACGATGTCTTGTCAATGTCCAGTCTTCCTTTGAGCGTTGTTTTAGCAGGAATATTGTGAAGTAGGTATTCAGAATGTTCTCAGAGAGCTCCAATCCTTTAGGAATCACTGTGACGCATTTCATTCGCCAGCTGTGAACTTCTGAGGATCCAGTAGTGCAGCCATGCCTTACATATCACACGTGGTTTTCTCTGTGGACTCTTCACTTCAATTTTACACCATATCTGGTTGTTACATGATTTATAGAAGTTAAGTTTTTCTTGACTAGAGGAGTCATTCATGGGTCCAAATATTTTTCGAAGTACTCTTTTATAAACTACTCCTATTTAGGTTTCATCTTTCTTTATACAGGGTCCAACAGTTGGTTCCAAAGAATCTTAGCATGCTCTTGTGAAGTGGCTATATTATTTACATCATTATCATCCAATTCAAGCACTAGACCAAGTGGTCTGTTGCTGTCTCAATGGTGTCATGCCATCTTTTTAATGGTCTTCCAACAGGTCTTTGTCCAGAAGGACAGTAATGTAGCACTGCCTTTGGCCATCTTTCTGTTGGTATTCTCTCGACATGCTGTTTCAGATTAACTCTCTAAATTTGAAGAAAATTTAATATAGGTTGGACGCTCAATTCTTCCAAAACTTCTGTATTTCGTTTCCTATCCCAAAGTGTGTATCGCGCCATTTTTCTCATGAATTTCATTTCGTTGGTAGTTATATGTTGAAAATCTGTTTTTGTCGAAGTCCAGCCTTCTGATCCATAGACTAAAGAAGGTCGTACTAAAATGTTGTACATCTTTAATCTTGTATGTTTCTGTACTAAATTAGGTTTGAAAACTGAATTGATAATGTGGATACCTTTTTACGAAATAGTTATTTTAAAATCGATATCCTTTTCTTTTTCATATGAAAGACAGTACTCCAAATAATTAAATGTGTTCACTTGTTCTAGAATTCTGTTTTCAATACAGATTTTACTTCTTATTGGATATTTACCTTTAAACGCCATAACTTTTGGCTTTTCTACAGAAATGGTCATATTGTAGTCTTTTGCAACTGTGTTTAATGAATGTATTAACTTTTGGAGATCATCTTCTGAATTGGCCAATAGAACCTGGTCATCTGCGAAGAGGATTGTATCTATTTTGGTCCGTCTGTTTATAGGAATATAGCTTCTGTTTGGGTTTTGGAAACGCCGTTTACATATCATAGAGTTCATGTAGATTATAAAAAGCAGAGGCGAGAGAAAACATCCCTGTCGTACACCTGGGTTAATAGTTTTAAAATCTGTTAGTTGATTATTTATTCTAACGGAAATTTTTGTGTTCTTGTACATACTATAAATAGACTGTAATATTTGGTTTGGGAATTAATAATTTTTCTCTGTTTAATTTGTCAAAAGCTTTTTCAAAATCTATGAAAGCCGTATGTAGTCCTAAATTAAATTCTCGTTTTCCTAATATAAGCTTTAAAGTGAAATAACCATCAGCACATGATCCATTTTGGTCTTTGGTAATCAATGTTCTACAGTTAGTAACGATAGTCAGCTTCTTCTTCTTTTTCACAATGGATGAATAAATTTTATATCCAGCATTAGCGACGCTGATATAACCTCTGCAGTTGCGAGCGTCGTTAAATAAAACATAACATTTTTTTTTTTTTTTAACATTCCAGCATTAAGTAAACTTATCCCTCTGTAATTTTCACAGTTTGTCTCCTTTTTTAAAAATGGGGATTATTATTGCCTTGTTTGAACAGCCTGGAGGATCTGTTCCAGACTAAAAATAATATTGTAAGATTCAGTGGTGTATACTGGTTAAAGGGTTTGGGCTACCGCTGACCCTATTATTACACAAAATATATCTAACAATTACTTTAATTTTAATTACTATGGTAAAACTAATAATACAAAATTATTACATTATGTTATATTATAAACTTTTTCTTTTGTAATTTCCTTGGGCTACCGCCGGTAGCCCCGGTAGCCCGCAAAATACGCCCCTGGTAAGATTTACAAATATCACAGCATATGGCTTATGGCTTGAACAGTGCAGTTTATTGGAATATTGTTATTTTTTTTTCAAACATTTTAAGTGATCCCCTTGGTATCTTACGGTTTATTACAATCTTACCAAGAAATTGTTGACATGCTGCAATAAATCTGGGACTTCTGCCTGTATCCCGTTCTTCAGATCCTGTATGCAGTGTGGTCTGCTTTGAAACACCCTTTGTTTGAGGTATCTCAACAGAAAAAAAAATCAGCAGTTGGAAGGTCTGGAGATCGAGCTGGCCAGTTATGTTGCAAACTGATAAATTAAGCATTCAGAGAAAAGATTTCTCAACGTCCGCACTGTGTCACAAGGCATCCTTGGTGAAACCAAATGTTTAGTGTGTCTCTGAATAATGTCTGTAACATTTGCCGATACCTTTCTCCATTTACTGTAATAACTCTCTTACTTCCATCTTGAAAAATGTAAGGATTAATAATTATAACTTTAGCAGAAACAGCACACCATAATCGACCTGGTTGGCGAGTTGGTATAGCACTGGCCTTCTATGCCCAAGGTTGCGGGTTCGATCCCGGGCCAGGTCGATGGCATTTAAGCGTGCTTAAATGCGACAGGCTCATGTCAGTAGAACTCCTGCGGGTCAGCTTTTCACTGTGTATTAGTCATTCATGCAGTGCCTGGACAACAATTAATTGTTACTACTCTCTGTTCATGACATGTTGGTTCTGACAAGTTTGGCAAAACTGTAAAATGAAATATTTCCCGGGTAAGATTGTACAAAACCATAAGATACCGGTCCACACCTGTGGAATAACAGCGCATCTGGCCGCGAAACCAGGTGGCCCGGGTTCTATTCCCGGTCGGGGCAAGTTATCTGGTTGAGATTTTTTCTGGGGTTTTCCCTCAACCCAATATGAGCAAATGCTGGGTAACTTTCGGTGCTGGATCCCGGACTCATTTCACCGGCATTATCACCTTCATCTCATTCGGATGCTAGATAACCTAAGATGTTGATAAAGCATCGTAAAATAACGTACCAAAAAAAAATAAAATAAGATACCGAGAGGATCACTTGAAATTAGTCATTTTCAAGAAATAATGGCATGTCAATAAATTGCATTGTTCGAGCAATATCCTGTGTTATTTTGATATGTGTGAACTTAGTCTCTTCAGAACAGCATGCTGAAATCCGTTAGAACAGACTACCGGACAATGTACTATTGAAACTAGTAATAGAAGATAGACATAAACCATGCTAAGAGATTGAGATCTTGTCCACTTCGTGAACCTTGACACAACAGAAACAGTTTCTAATGACTAGTTGATATTTCTGTGGAGAACATGCAGTTGGTAACATTGGAAATGTGGGATTTCTAAAGACCAAGTTTGTGCATCACTGGTGTACCTATTAGTTGGAAAGAAGTTGTATTTTCTTGAATTGCGTATTATGTTTGTCAGTGAAACCATGTTCATATTGAAAGATAATTTCAGTTTGGTTATCGGTTTCGAAGAAAACAGCTTACTGCAAAATATAAGAACTCAAGAGGCATTTCAACAGCCTTCGTTTAGAAATCTTTGACTTACAGACCAATTTATATTAATTGTTTTATATCATTACAAAATATTTAAAAACGGTTTTGCACATTAATTTGATAAAATGAAAGTAACATTTAATGTTGATTCATTGACATGTTACCAAGTTAGTTGAATGCTTTTTACAGTATTTTTGCATTTTGTCTATCATATTCTGTGAAAGAAATTGAATATTAAACAAAAAAATAGTGAGTGAATGGCTGGGAAAAGAGAAGGGAATTGTTCTGTGAGAGAACGGAATATAAAATAATATGAACTGAAATCTTCATTCTTTAGAAGAATGTCAGTTTTCAGGCAGATGTAATTTATGTATGTCTAGCTTGGAGGCTCATCCAACGTAGTGAGAAATAAAATTATTTTAAAAAAACTACTAGATACATTATCCTCATACATGGGATCAAAGTCCACAGCATGGCGACAGACCACCAGAAAACTGGCCTTCGATTAGTCCAGCGTAAGTAACAATGAGAAGAGGCACTGTGAGGGGCTTGAACCAGCTTGTAATCACCAGAATTTAAAGGAAAAGCAGAGAGTATGGACAACAGCTGTTTTGCAATATTCCGCAATTTACTTATTCACTTGCACTTGTACTAAAAACAGGGCTCGAAATGAACCATTTTATTAATGGGAAAGATTGGGCTGGGGATGGTTATTACTAGAGACTGGCACAATACGAAGGAAATGTTTTCAAAATATGAAAATTATTTTGACGAAATATTAAAATATGAAATAAATATTTGACTACTAAATATCTTAGTTTATGAACTATTAGGAGTACAGTACCCAGGTTTACATCATTATTTACAAAATATGCCTTTAAGAATGATTAGTTTTACCCAGTGCTTTTCTTCTGGAGAAAAGGTGGTGAAACTCTGTATGGAATATATCTGTGGCCGGGAGGAAAAAGGCCTTAAGTAAAAATTTTATACTTTTCAGAAGAGCAGTAGAAAGATTGAAATTATTGTTAAATGAACAACATTACCTATTTTAGAAGAAATATAAACAAATAATATCTAGAAATATAAACAAAGAACTCTTATAATTGACATTTTCTTGATTATTTCCAAAAATAGCCGCACTTAAGCCCTTTTAAGACTACAACTCAAACTGAGAAGAAGGGACTATTAAACATAAGACCTTTTTCATGTCAAAATAAGTGGGAAATGTAAATTATTAGGAATGTAAAACAGGTCTTAACAATATAGGACTGTTTACCTGGTGGTTAAATTGTTAAAAGGAAAGGGCATCAGTATGTGATAAAATAGCTAAAATACAAGTTAGACCTTTTTAATAGGGAAGCATGGAAAGTAAACATGTGATGGTTTGTAAGGAATAAAGTATTAAATAGTCTTAAGTCCTTTATTCTGTGTGTGCTCGATTCAAAAAGTACTTAGGACATTTGGTAACGCTCTGTAAATCCAGTCAGGAGTCTTATTTGACTTAGTCGTTTTACCAGATTGTAGAGAATTGTTTCCACTTTCAGAATATATAAAAATCTCATTTTCACAAAAAATTGACTTAGGATCTTTTTCCTCCCGGCCACAAATATTATAACAGAGTGGGAAATGATTACTATCCAGTGCACGGAAATTTTGTCGTTTTTAGCCTCCTTTTTGCCCAACTTTAAGACAAGGTCTAGGCGGAGTTCAAAGAAAAATTAATTATTAAATACACTTAGGGACAAAAAAAACCGGACACTTCTATATTTGCTTGTATTTTGTTGCCAATTATTTCAAAATGAAACAAAACCCATTTAAACAAAATAATGTTTCATTTAGCACCTTATACGACAACATTTGAAAAAAAAAATCTCTGATGAGAAAATTTACAAAAAATTACAAAGGGCGTATAACTATGGCATCGTTTGGTCTAACTGTTTTTTCATTTTATGGTGCCTTAGACATTAAAAACTCTTTTTAGTAACGGGTATTACCCCCTCTGGCTTGAATAACTGCATCCATACGTCTTGGCATGCTCTCAATTTGGTTAGCAATGTCTTCTTGAGGAATAAGTTCCCATTCTTCACCAAGTGCTCGCCTCAACTCTTGTAACGATTCTGGTCTCGGTCGTCTATTCTTAACACGCCGTCCCAGCATGTCCCACACGTGTTCAATTGGGTTCATGTCTGGACTCCTTGCTGGCCATGGAAGAACATGGATTCCCACTTCTTGGAGATAATTTCCGACCGCATGGGCATTATGCGGCCGTGCATTATCATGCATTAAAACAAAATTATCGCCTACAAATTGGCCAAATGGCACAACATGATCAGCCAAACATTCATTTATATACCTATCAGCTGTTAGTCTTCCATTTTCAACAAAAACCAACTCTGTACGAGCATCCGTGCACACTCCTGGCCAAACCATCACTCCACCACCTCCATACAGCACATTTTCGGAAATGCAACACTGTGAAAATCGTTCTCCCCTCCTTCTCCAAACTCTTTCACGTCCATCAGGTGAGCACAGATTGAAACGGGACTCATCTGTGAACAGAACACAGCTCCACTGTCCATTTCTCCAATCCCTGTGATCATTTGCAAAACGCAGTCGTTCAACTCGATGCATCCTGAGAAGTCTGGGACCAGTTGCAGGTCTACTTGATATCAGTCCACTTGCTTTCAACCTCCTTCTAACTGTTTTGGCCGAAATAGGGCGTCCATGCATGTTAACAAATTGCTGGGCTACACTAGTAGCTGACAGGTTGCGCTCCCTAAGAACTCTCAACACCATATACCTGTCTTCATTTGGATTTGTAGCTCTTGGACGACCCGAACCTGGTCTTCTGGTATATTCTAGGGTCTCTCCATACCGTTTTATGGCATCATGGGTTGTGCTTCTAGCCATATTCATAACATTTGCAATGTAACGTACACTGCGTCCATCATCGTAAAGGGCTACAGCTCGAGCCACATCTTCAGGTCGCATCTTGTTTTAAGACAAATGTTACAACCCCACTTAAACTCAGAAAATGTAAAAATAAAGAAATAATGAATGATAACGATAATGAAGCACAAAATGGTTGAGACAAAATTGTTATAGCTGAGACTCCGAAAGCAAAATTGGAATATTTGGTTGTAATGGCTTGTTTATAAAACAAAAAACAATCAACAATGTATACACGTCTCCATAACAACAGATGGCTACCATAATATTGTATGAGAAGATAATGTTTTGCAAAATACCAGCAAATATTAAAGTGTCCGGTTTTTTTTGTCCCTGAGTGTATTTATCTGGATTCGTGACGAATAAAATAAAAAGGTGCTGGAATG
The DNA here is from genome assembly GCF_040183065.1 of Periplaneta americana. Classification (NCBI taxonomy): domain Eukaryota; kingdom Metazoa; phylum Arthropoda; class Insecta; order Blattodea; family Blattidae; genus Periplaneta; species Periplaneta americana. Next base: position 3,783,341 of record NC_091124.1, on the reverse strand, counting down.
CACGTCCCACCAGAAAAAAAAGACTGGTTTTACCTGTAATTAATATGCTACCAAATAAAATATACATTGTCGCTATGTGTACAATGACTCTAAAGGGGAATTTGGAGATTCTCCTAGACCTTGGGAACCCAATGTTGGTGGAATGGATGGCTTGGGTTTTACAAGTGTTTCTTGGAAAACATCTCTATTGTCTCCTTGTAACGTCTGGAAAATTCTGTTCACTATTAGTTATAGAAATATTAACAGGGGGGGGGGGGAAAGTCGTGCAAAATAAGGGAGTGGGGGGGAGGGTAGTTTTTATGAAATGTAAAATTTTACCAGAACATGAAATACTGTATTAAGATTTTTTGGACGTTATTTGCATTCTCTCCATTGTAAATAGGGAAAATCCTTGTTCCCATACTCGTAGTAGAACTCATTTATAATATGAAATTTCATATTTTGCCTGTCTCTAGTTATTACATAGGAAATGGTAGTTAAAACCAGCAAAAAAATGATTAGGACTGAGGAACAAGACATATTTCTTTAGTAAATGATATAAAATATTCTTTCTTGAAGTAGTGCAATTTTTGCCACTGGTAAGTTAATCAGAATTCATTTGTTAATATACAGAGTGGATGAGAAGTAATTGCCTATTGAGCATTGCTGATAAATTTTGTAAATATTAATGTATTGGTATGAAATAAAATATATTTTGATCTTTACTGTGGTAGACTTCAACCCCTGACATTGGGTGAGCCCTCCGTGGTACACATGCACAGGTGTCATCAACATGGAATCTGTCAGTGGTAGAAGTGGTCATCCCTTGACATTCAGGACAGAGGAGGAAAATGTGTGTTTGGTGCAGGATAGCTTCACCAAAAGTTAACACGTTAACGCTTGTGAAAGGAAAGTGGCCAAACTTGCTGCACAATACGAACTGTTTTGAAAAAATTTAATTTTCGTCTGTGCAATCAGGACTACAACGAACTACCAGCAGAAGACTGCCCATTGGAGGAGTATGGGGCTCCATGAGTGACCAGCATGGAGTCCTGACTTCACGCCATGTGATTTCTTCCTGTAGGAATGGGCAAAGGACAGAAACTCTGAATCGGCTGGAAGATCGCATTCAGAAGGTTGTGACCAGTATACCACCAGATACCCTGCTGAAGTCAGTCCAGGGTATTCTCAAACAATTAGAGAAGCTGATGGACAATGCTGGTACCTATTAATATTGCAGACAATTTCTACCATTCTGTGGTCTACAGTAAAACTTCTTTCAACACAATCATTAATAAAATCATTAGCAATTTTCAATAGGCACTTTTCACTCACATTAAAACAAATTTGAATACTCTGGACATTTTTTGAGTGGAAATAAAATCTCTGGAAGAATGCCATTCCATCTTGTCCTGATACATTTCGAGCTCTGATTAAAAACAACAAAATCGTTCTCTGTGTAGTGAGAAAGAGGAAGCCAAAACCCATAGAAAAAGGTTTTAGCCAGTGAGAGATTTATGAAATAAGTTCGTATTTTACATTGTTGACTGCTTGACCAGAGAAGAGGAATGTCATCAAAAATAGCCCTGGAGTTCATTTGACTGCGTCGTTGTTTTATTTTTGTGCACAATGTGGAAATTCGTCATTTGAGACATAAAACAGAAGAGTGTCTGCCCACAGGTTAGGCCTGTTACTTTCTAAAGAATTTGTGTGACTGCTAACAATTTAGAAAACTATGTTCCATTGTTAAAAACATTTCATTATTTTCATATACTATTGTTATGATATGTTTCATAACAATCATCAGAGGGGAAGAAAAAGTGCAATCACATTTATGCTTTATTTAATTGTCAATTCTGCACATGCCCATAATTCACTCTAAGAATATTTATTTTTAATTAGGATGTTGTTTGTTTAGTGAACTGTCCAAAGACAGGTCTGAACCTCACAAGTGATATCAACATAGCACCACTTATGAGGCAAGTAGGCCAGGAGATAATGGCATAGGGTGGCCAGTTCCTTCCCCCCTCATTGCATACATTGCCAATTAGCTACATATTACGCTAATCAGACTTCAGATGTATACAAACAATAGTTCTTCCTCTGACACATATCGTCAAGTGAGATGTACTGCCTGATAATAGATGTACATATCAGCCAGAACCTCAGTCAGAGGTAATTAGGGCGTTAAGAAAATAAATTTTTAACTTTCAGAAATTTGCGTCTTGAACAGAAAGTAGATTCTTCATTTCGTTTAAATTATATCTTAACAGAATTCAAAAAGATGGGAACAGAATGAAGCAAATATAAACTTGAAAACCATTTAAGGGGTTAGGTGTAGCTTATAGCAGTAAAATTTTTGAAAATATTCAACATTTTTTTCCTCCATTACGTGTCTTGTACAATAATGAAAATTGGTATGTGTAAAACACTGTCCTGCTATATGAAAAAAATATTTTTACGTTTAAAAAGAAATTTTTTTTTTTTTTCAAAGTTCACTGTGCAGTGATGAAGCGTTTTTCTCATAACTCATAAACTTGTTACCTTTTTCACGTTCTCTCTCTTTTATTTTATTGCTGAAACTCATGTTTACAATATCATGCTCTTTCAACTACATTCCTTAATAAACTATATTTTTTTCTTATTTTGTGTTAGATATTTGACCATTTTTTTAAAATGAATTTATTTTTTATCAGACAAACTATCAAAGGTAGAGAAGTGATTTTGTATCATATTGTAGATATGACATGCATACATACACAAAAAAAAAAAATCATCACAGAATGTTGGATACTTTTTGAGTTACGAGGGAAACGCTTCATCACTGCACAGTGAACTTTGAATTTTGAAAAAAAAAAATATATAAATAATTTTTTTAAATCGTAAAAACATGTTTATCATATAGCAGAAGGACAGTCTTTTACACATACTAATTTTCATTATTGTACAAGATACAGTAATGGAGGAAAAAAATGTTGAATATTTCCAAAATTTTACTCCTTTAAGCTGTACCTAACTCCTTAATCGAATTAAATTTAAAAGCAGCTGGCAGTTGGTTTACTTTTTTTTTTTTTCCTTTCTTTCTTAAAATATAGAAGTCTGAAATGAAATTTAAATGTTTAATTTTTATAAAATGATTCTTTATTATGATTTTAAAAATTACATATTTGAAGCCAGGTAATCATCACCATCGAAGTTAAGGTATCAACTACTGGGTGTTCAGTTCAAAATGTGTCTTGGCTCGCTGTATGCCGTCATGTGGCTAGCTGATGAGCCTAGAGAATTCAATCTTCCTACACTTCCGCAGCTCAGGTGTATAATCTAAGAGGTAGAGAAGTTGGCTAGCAAGTACGGCGTTCATTCTGAAGAGTACGTACCGATATGTACGGTAACGCCAGTAGTGGCAGGAATGTGAACTGTTTGGAAATACGTACTGTCGGGATATGGGGAGAGGGTTAAGACGATTACTTACGTATTTGTTGACATTAACTTCGACGGTCAACATGGACACGGAGCATTTGATTTGTGTTGTGGAATGTTACCGTACGCAACCGATGATAACAAATACCCTGCGTACGACTTGCCGGCGCAAAACACAGTTCGAAAGAGGTTATGGTAGCACACAGACTGTACAGACCGCCATCTGTTGCTACGACGTTCAAGTTATACCGTACACGTTCTTAAGTTCAGATTGAAGAACGCCTTAAATAATAGGCAACTTCTTTAACATATAAGTTGAAACTCGCTTCAAATCGGTGACCCAACAACAGTGACGTCATGACACACTTTGAAATGAACACCCAGTATATGTATACTGAGGACAGAACATCTAGAAGCTTGGAGACGGTTACTTTTACTGTCCGACCACCCCCTCCTCCCGCACTAGCAGGTATACGGTACCATTCAGCTGCAAAACATTTTCTGAACAGACGTTATTGTATTGTGAGAGCGCAGCTGGATCAGTGAAAGTAAGTGGTCAACGTTTTCAGTTTGTATTGCAACGAACAATTCTGCTGTGTGTGGGTTCTTCTGTAGTGACGTCACTGAAGCCTCTAGTTGTTCTGATCCCGGTATAAGTAACTTACTAACAAAAAAGTGAAATTAGTAATTGAATATTTAAGCCTTTTTTTTAACAATAAAATAAGCAATTCAGTCATATTCAACAGTGTTCAATTGTTTTAAAATTCATAAAATAAACAATCACTACAGTTGTATGAACACATGTATTTGTCAAGCTTCTTTAATTGTTAAAATGTCACACAGGAAGATAGACTACACATCTAAAATCATCTGTATCTACCATCATTGATGATGGGGATGCAATTCTCGAAACATGTTGTAATTAATTTATTGCATTTTTATGCCTTTTTTAAATTCGTATTTAATTGTAATTTGGGGATATACTATAACTCATGACTACTTTATGCGGGTTTTCTTTTTCGTTTTTTTTTTTACCCTTTTCTTTTTTTCTGCCCCTCTCTTTTTATAACAGTCTTTGTTAGACACAGTCTGTACAACTTTCAGCCATTTGTATTTGTTCTAGAGATCTGGCTCGGGGCCTTGCAGAGTGAGGGTGATTACTAGCGCTAAAATTTTGATGAAATTGCATCTTTTTTCTAGTAAGCCAGAAACATAGCTGCTTTAGTATTTATATGTTATGTGATAAACTGAGTATTCTGAAACATATTTGTTAGGACATTTTTTTTTTTAATTTTTTACCTCTTACAACTCATAAGAGCATTTTTTGTTTCATTCGGTCATTTTTGGGGTATTTTCATTTAATTTTGGCCATAAATCCCCATTATTGACGTAAAATATTATTTATTTCCTTTCATATTTTATCTACGTATTTTTTTCAATTAATATCCATTATTTTATATATTATTTTAATCGTTTTTTCTACACAAATATTGTCATTTTAACGTAGTGCACCCCACGTAATGAATGGATCAGTCCAACCACCCCTTCGATATAGAATATACCTGCTAGTTCCGGATAAGAGTGGTCTTGTGGTGGACTACATGGAAACTATATCAGGTAAAATAATTAATTAAAGTGTACTACTTAGAAAAATTATGTAAAATTAAATAAACTTGAATGTTGGTACTAGAATTTAATTTAATTACTAGTCTAAATATTAATATTCCTACTAAGCCAATTATGTAAGATCAATTTTTAGGGCATTTTTGAAAGATTTTTAGTTCATAAATGCATTGTTTTTAGGACATTTTTTTCATCATTTTATAGGTCATCAAAATTCTAGCTCTAGTGATTATAGAGTATTGGAAGAATGACGATAATGGGGAAAATGGGAGAACCCCGAGAAAAACCACCACGTCCCTTTGTCCATCACAAATTCCTTCATGACCCAGACGTGAGTCGAACCTGGGTCGCCACAATGGAAGGCATTTTAGAGGCTAACCACTCGGCCACGGGCGAGCATTTCTTCTTTCTGATCACATATGTTGGAGCTCCAGTCTGTATGAAACGTACCTCATCCTTGTAATCAGCTGGCTGGTTTAATAGCTCAGATTGCTGCTGTCCAATTGATTGAGGGAGACAGAAAAGACGGGATGTCGAGTGCTCCGTCATCCTCATCAGAGGGAGGACTGTCATTTGTTTGAACGATTAACAGCGCTGCAAATAGTACGTCTGGAAGATGCGGGCATCACAGCAGCGACGGCAATTAAAGGAAGACGACGTTAAGGGATGCTGTATTAAGACGGTTCAGGTTCGGATGAGGTGATTACAGCTCGTGAATGACTCACTAATCTAATAGGAACTGAAACGTAATTAAAAATTAAATTAAGGAAAGCAGGTGTGTACCTATCTTTCAAAAACACGTTGGTAATAAAGCATACTACCGATTGTGAGCTTCACCTCTACGAGCTGAAATTATTGAACAACAAACTGAAAATATATAATTAAGCCCAGAATTAATCTAAAAACATGAACAAAATAATAGCATACATAATTGGATAGTCCACACCCGTGGAGTAACGGTCAGCGCGGATGGCCGCGAAACCAGGTGGCCTGGGTTCGATTCCCGGTCGGGGCAAGTTTCCTGGTTGAGGTTTTTCCGGGATTTTCCCTCAACTCAATATGAGCAAATGCTGGGTAACTTTCGGTCCTGGATCCCGGACTCATTTCATCGGCATTATCACCTTCATCTCATTCAGACGCTATATAACCTTAGATGTTGATAAAGCGTCGTAAAATAACCCAATAAAATTTAAAAAAATAATTGGATAAAAAGGAAATGTTTTCATATTTCATTTGTTTGCAGTTTTTGTTTCAGTTATTTACGACATAACCGTACTAAATTCCATACCTGAGAAGCAAAGGGGCGAATGTCCATTTTCATAACTTCTTAGGAGAGCCAAAAAGCCACCGGCGTAGCTCAGTCGGCTAAGGCGTTTGCCTGCCGATCGAGAGTTGCGCTCAGGCGCGGGTTCGATTCCCGCTTGGGCTGATTACTTGGTTGGGTTTTTTCCAAGGTTTTCCCCAGCTGTAAGGCGAATGCCAGGTAATCTATGGCGAATCCTCAGCCTCATCTCGCTATCATCAATACCATCGACGCTAAATAACCTCGTAGTTCATACAGCGTCGTTAAATAACCAAGTAAAAAAAAAAGAGCCAAAAAAACTGTTTCTAATTATGTACAACTGTACATGGCTCATGAAATATAAAACTTAGGGCTGCAATTTTCAGATAATATGTTATTTAGGCATTTGGTATCATTGTGTATGTGCAATTATGTAACATATCATTTAATAGTTTCATCCTGAATTAATTATTAATAAAAAAAAAATGTAAATGTACATATGCAGCTTTTCCATAAAATTCATTTCGTAGTGTTTATAATCATAATCATAATCATTTATTACATCCACTGATCATATACATGATATGGGACATGTCATATTTACAATTAATAATTAATTACATAATATACATAAAAGTAATAACTATAATTAAATGCAACACAAATACAAATATACAAAACTTGGAACTTGATTGAAGAAAACTACAGGTCGGTCGATTTCGGCTATAAGTCCCGTTACCAGTATGTCTTGAAGTCAGGAGTCAATTTCAACCATCGCTTCTTTCATGAGAAGACATACTTCTCGAAGTCAAGATCTGGAAAAGAGGAAGTAAAATTTTTTGAAGTAAGGCGTTCTTTTTCTATTCAGTTATGACAATTTTCAGTAAATTCGTTCATACTGTAAAAGCAGTTTTTGATTAAAATTTTGTAAAGAGCTTTCTTAAATGTGCAGATATTTCTTTAAGATAATTTGGTAGGCTATTATACATAAGAAGACCAGCATGAATGAAACTGTTTTTATATAGAGTTTTGTTAAAACTTTCAATAAAAATATTATCTTTATTTCTTGTATTGTGCTGGCGTGTGTCTGAATTTGTAGGAAAGCTATGCAAATTATATTTGATCAAATTTAAGGTTTCATAAATATAAATACAGGGTAATGGCAAGATATGTAATTTTTTGAAGAATGGTCTGCAGCTGTAGTTTGAGACACTTGAACTGTGGCTCTGATTGCTCTCTTTTGTAGTTTAAATATTTGGATTGCATTGGGTGAATTACCCCAAAAGATTATACCATGCGTTAGGATAGAGTGAAAGTATGCAAAGTACAATGTGCGAGCAGATTCAATAGATGATGCTCTTATTAGTAATCGCAAGGCAATGCAAATTTTACTTAATTTCTTCCCTAGTTCCTGAAGGTGTACGGACCATTTTAAATGTTCATCTAACCATATACCAAGAATTTTTGGTTTCCTATTTGATTTTTTATGCGACATGAAGTATTTGAAAGTTCAAAAGGTATTTATTGGGTCCAACATACAGTACACACTACATATAAACTGATTGCACGGATTTATATACGTAGAATAAAATATTGTTGATGGGAAAAAAATAAGTGAGTCATGAATACAAGACAAAAAATGAAAAATAAAATTTATGAACCTGACTCTGAACAAACTAACAAAGCAATTACTCATCTGAGATACATTCACTTTCTTTTTCATTATGTGGAATAACTCTGTAAAACGCAGAATAATATTCTGGGATCCATTTTGTCAGTGTTTGTACATCAAAGAAGTTGCCCACAACATACACTCCCATGATAAACACCGGAGAAGGGACCTTCTATCTATACCTAACAGACCAAGAAGATTGGCAGTAGCACACTTCTGTCTTGCAACTGGACATGAGCATCTCCACTACTTCGGTAATTTATCGAAATCCAACCTGTGTCCTTTGCGACCTTCAAGAAGTGATGAATAGAGATCATCTCCAATGCTGCCCAGCTCTAAAATAACTGAAGAATGTGCCAGATGCTGGGAAGCGAGAAGCCTCATGTCTCTGCTTGTTCTTTAAGGATTTGGTTTAGATAATTGATTAAATGGCGATCTTACTCGTGTTAATTGTGTAAGCATGTGCGGCTTACAGCTGTTTCGGTGCTTCTTCACACCATTCTCAGAGCCTATTAGATCTCGGCGTCATCTCAACTTCGCTGCCTGTTGTGTGGGTGCGTTCGATTGTTCAAAAGCGTTGAAATGTGGTGTCAAATAGTGTGTGTGTTCTGAAATTGATCTGTGTGTTGAAAATTTGATCAGGGTGTGTTTTAGTGTGTTTGTATATTTCGTACTGTTCTAGTGTGTTGAGTTTTTGGTTCTTGGGTTGTATGTGTAGGATTTCCATGTCTGTATTTATGTTATTGTATGTGTGGTTAGCATTAGTTATGTGTTCGGCATATGTAGATGTATTGTGTCCTCTGGTTATTGCTTTAATGTGTTCTTTGTATCGAGTTTGGAATGATCTGCCTGTCTGTCCAATGTAGAAACTGTCGCATCTATTGCATGTGAGTTTGTATACGCCTGTGTGGTTGTATTTATTTGTGTGTTGAGATGTCTTTGTAGTGTGTTTTCTGTTCTGTATGCTATGTTGTATTTCTGTTTTCTGAATGAGGATGCGATCTTGTGTGTGTTTTTGTTTTCGTATGTTAGTGTGATGTATTTCTTGTGTTTGTGTTGTGTTTTGTGTGTTTTTGTGTTTGTTGAGTTTTTGTTTTGTCTTCCTTATGATGTTGTCTATTATGTTTGGATTGTAACCGTTTTCTTGTGCTATGTATTTGATTGTGTTCACTTCTTCATTGTAGTGTTGTTGGCTCATGGGTATGTTGAGTAGTCTGTGTACCATTGCCCTGAATGCAGCATGTTTGTGTTGTGTGGGGTGGTTAGATGTGTTGTGTATGTGTGGTGGTGGTGGTGGTTGGTTTTCTGTATATTTTCAAGGTGTGTTTGTTGTCAACTTTTGTTATGGTGATGTCTAGGAAATTTATGGAGTTATTGTTTTCAAGTTCCAGTGTGTATTGGAGTTTTGGGTGTAGTTTGTGTATTTGTCGTTTGTTTCCTTTGTATAGTATGAGTATATCGTCTATGTATTTGTGCCAGTATATTATGTTGTCTGCATATTTGTTGTGTTCATTGTTGAGTAACTTATGTATGTTTCTTCTATGTTGTGTAAAAATATCTCTGCTAGTACCGGTATGCTAGATATGGGTGATCCCATTGGCAATCCTTCTGTGGATTCAACATGGATTTGGTTTAGTTACTCTTTTAGATTTAATTTTAAGTTGTATCCAGTTTTATTCAGGGGCGTATTTTGAGGGCTACCGGGGCTACCGGCGGTAGCCCAAGGAAATTACAAAAGAAAAAGTTTATAATATAACATAATGTAATAATTTTGTATTATTAGTTTTACCATAGTAATTAAAATTAAAGTAATTGTTAGATATATTTTGTGTAATAATAGGGTCAGCGGTAGCCCAAACCCTTTAACCAGTATACGCCACTGGTTTTATTATTTTAATCTTGAGGTTGTGATTAGGTCAAAGATAAGTTATCTATGTACCTGCCATTAGAATAAATAAATAAATTTATTCTTCGTTTATTTTAGATATTGATTTCGTAATGGTTAATCATTAATCACTTACAATTTTGCAGGAAATACTTACCAAATTATGAATGATCATTCTTATGAAAGAGTTTTTTTCTGGCACTAGAAGATCAACCAAAGCTCGAGAAAGTTACATTAAGATATCGAACCATTTTGGAAAATCAGTGAATATGGTATAGTGAGGAATCCTACATCATGTGTGAAAAACAACAAAGCCAGAGAATTGGCAGATAAATTATGAAATTTTGAAGCTTTAAGATATGCTGTGTAATTTTATGTGTAACTTTAAGTTCCCTCCTCCTTAGGTCTACAATATGATTTTCTAGGGATAAAAGGCTGATGGGATGTAAGCCTGGGTTCAGTTCACGGTGCGGTGTGCCATACTTGTACAAGAGCGCGGCAGTTAAGCTAGCCAATCATTCACAGAATAGGAGTGGTAAGCACAATAAGCCTCAAGGTGCAGTGCAAGCCTTCAGATCCATCCTTCGTTCAAGAGAAAAAAATTGCTGACCACAATTTTCCCTTCTAATGCCATGGTTAAAAAATTATTATGCACCATCATCTTTACTTTTTAACTTTGCTCTAGAGTATGCCATTAGGAAAGTCCAGGATAACAGAGAGGGTTTGGAAATGAACAGGTTACATCAGCTGCTTATCTATGCGGATGACGTGGATATGTTAGGAGAAAATCCACAAACGATTAGGGAAAACACGGGAATTTTACTGGAAGCAAGTAAAGAGATAAGTTTGGAAGTAAATCCCGAAAAGACAAAGTATATGATTATGTCTTGTGACGAGAATATTGTACGAAATGGAAATATAAAAATTGGAAATTTATCCTTTGAAGAGGTGGAGAAGTTCAAATATCTTGGAGCAACAGTAACAAATATAAATGATACTTGGGAGGAAATTAAATACAAAATAAATATGGGAAATGCATATTATTATTCGGTTGAGAAGCTTTTATCATCCAGTCTGCTGTCAAAAAATCTGAAAGTTAGAATTTATAAAACAGTTATATTACCGGTTGTTCTGTATGGTTGTGAAACTTGGACTCTCACTTTGAGAGAGGATCATAGGTTAAGAGTGTTTGAGAATAAGGTGCTTAGGAAAATATTTGGGACTAAGAGGGATGAAGTTACAGGAGAATGGAGAAAGTTACACAACACAGAACTGCACGCATTGTATTCTTCACGTGACATAATTAGGAACATTAAATCCAGACGTTTGAGATGGGCAGGGCATGTAGCACGTATGGGCGAATCCAGAAATGCATATAGAATGTTAGTTGGGAGGCCGGAGGGAAGAAGACCTTTAGGGAGGCCGAGACGTAGATGGGAAGATAATATTAAAATGAATTTGAGGGAGGTGGGATATGATGATAGAGAATGGATTAATCTTCCTCAGGATAGGGACCGATGGCGGGCTTATGTGAGGATGGCAATGAACCTCCGAGTTCCTTAAAAGCCAGTAAGTAAGTAAGTAAGTGTGTTAAAGAAGACTCGTCAGTTTTGCTTTTGTACCTAATTTATGAGAGAAGCATCCCAGAACTGACGATTTCATTAAGTTTTTGAATTTCTCCAACTGTTTTAATTTTATTTTAGATGCGAGATCCTGCTGTGTGTGGTCTGTGCTTGGAGAGTACTTTATAACCTGCAAGAGATAAATGACTCTGCAGCAGGTTAGAGGTTATCTCTGCTACAAGAGCAAGAAGAACATGTGCATTATCATAAGATATTGAATTTATATAAACTGCGCATTACCAACATTAGCATGTAACAGTTAAATTTTTTTATTTTCAAAACATCCACTTTAATATGTTCAACGGAAATGCGCCTGTTTTTTATCCATCACACCAAGAAAATGGCCTTTTTTACCTGACATCTGCATGTGTACAGTCAGCCCTGTATTTAGGTAGGCCCTAAGCCCGAACAAATGTTTCGCCCCCCACCAACTTATGTAAATTTTAAACATTTAGAAGTCAAACTGTAAAACAAAGTGGCATGTAAACAATTTAAGGAGGACAGGTGACATTTTGGTTACTTTCAATCAAAAATGTTATTACTATATTTTTAAAATAAATAAGCTGTCTCTTATTTCTACGTTGAGCAAGTTTCAGAGCTGTGCGTCCTTGGAAGCATAACAATTACGTCATATTTAAATGGCTGCTGCATTCTTGAATTTTAATTCCAAGCAGACTTTACAAGTGTTTTCACACACTTTTTTTTTCCTTCACATTTCATCATGTTCAAAGTGTAAAGGCTCTTACAATATTGGTGCTATCTGTGGAATTTCCCCAGAATATTATTCCAAAACTCATTACCGAGTGGAAGTATGCAAAGTATATTGTTTTTAAGGTATTGTTATTTACTATCTCTTGCATAGATCTAATAGCAAAACATACTGAATTTAGTTTGGAGTAATTTCTTTAATATGATTTTTCCATTTTAACATAATTATCGATTTGTGAGCCAAGAAATTTGGTTGTTGTTAATGATTGGGCTTGAAATTTGCGAGGTTCAATTTGCACAGGATTTAAATTGGATTACCGGTATGTTTTGTTACAATTTAATACTAATTTATTGACTGAGAACCAATCACATATTTTGAGGAGAAATGCATCTGTTGAATATTGAAATGTGTTAAAATTATTGGCTGTAATTACTGTACTTGTGTCATCTGCAAATAATATGGGATGACCTACATCTTTTACTATGGGGGCAGGATTATTTTATAAACACTAAAAAGTAAGGGACCTAATATTGATCTTGTGGAATAAGGAATTCCATTATTAATAATTGTCTGTAATGAGGAGATACTAGCGATCCTAGTGGTTAGCAACCACCGGTACCTATGGATGCATATTTACTACGTATTGAGCTTCGTGACTGTATATACTAGACTGTGATAACACCACAGTCTAGTATATACAGTCACGAAACTCAATACGTAGGGAATATAAATAAAGAGAGAATTGCGCACAAATGTGCATAGATGTCACTGTAGCACAAATTACTTAATCTGACACATTGGTCTTGCCGTTCACTCACTACAGAATTGTGTCAGTGATTCTTTCCTTTGTTTGCACGTAAGTACATGGTATCTGTCACAGAAACACTCGCAAAGATCACATATACACATGGGGTTTGGATCATGGTAGCTTTTGGTTTTGCATAGCTTGAAGTGGAAACCATGTATTGCCAGGCGTGTGGTCACATGCCTGAGATCGTAGGATGCCCTCTTCCAGTCGTGTGATGTCATCGCATGTGTGGTGTAGAAATCGTCCCAGATCTGGTTTTTCTTGCTTCTTAGCTCCGATCGTAGTGTCACATATTGTTCTGTTGCCGGTAGTAGCAGTTGGTGGCGCAGGTCCTCTATGTAAAAGGTCTCTCTGGCAAGCTCATAAGCTAGGCGCGATGGGGAAAATTTGGAGATGCAGAGTATCCTTTTCAGGTATGTTGCCTTGACTTTTTCTATTTGGTTAAGATTGCTTCTATTTAGATCTTCCCAGATGATCTCCAGACCGTATGTAATTATGGGGTTGATTTTTGTTTTGAAGAGCTTGATGGCTGTGTTGAGCGAGAGCTTGTTGATATTATGTATGTCCTGCATTGCTCTTGTGGCATGTGTTACTCTGTCCCTGATGTGGGTGTTGAAAACAGTTCCCTGGGTCTGAAAAGTTATTCCTAGGTATTTGAATTTATTTACTTTTTGTAGTTGTATTCCATCCATTTTTAAGGTATCATCTGCGGCTGTCCTACCGCCTTTCCGAAATATAAGGTACACTGTTTTTTCCAGATTTATTTTGAGATCCCTTTCTCTTGCCCATACTGCTAACCGATCGAGTGTCTCTTGGAGTTCTTCTCTGGAAGTGGAGGATATTGCTAGGTCATCTGCGTACACATAGATTTTTACTGCTTCCTTTGTGATGATCTCTGATATATCTGCCGTGGCTATGTTGAATAATAAGGGGCTTAAGGGGTCTCCTTGGAGAACCCCGATGGTTTGTTGGATATGTTTTGATATGGAGATGCCATCGTCTATTGTTATATTGTTATTGTGTAGGATGTCTCTTGTTATCTTGGTGATGTAGTGTTCCCTGCCGATCATTTCTTCCAATTTGTGTATGATGAGTCTTCGGTCCAGGAGATCAAACGCCTTTGTATAATCTACGAAGACTGTATATAATTTCCCTTTATCATGGCTCAGAGCTTCTGTTATGTCCTGTTTTAGACATTGTACCGCCTGTATTGTGGATCTTCCAGTTCTGAATCCAAACTGGAACTCGGGTAGCATTGCGTCTACCAGTTGCGTTAGTCTCTGTGTTAATATTTTCGTGAGTACCTTAAGTAGGGTATTTTCTAAAGCAATGCCTCTGTACGAGTTGGGGTTGCCTGCGTCTCCCTTTCCTTTATACAACATCTTGATTTTTGATGTTCTCCATTTGGTAGGGATACGGCCTTGTCTTAGGCATTCGTTCAGTAGGGCGGTCCATGCTTCAATCATTGTTGGGGCTGCTGCTTTAAGATGTTCATTACAGATTTGATCTGGGCCTGGTGCTTTTTGGTCTTTCGATGTCCTTATTACCTCCATAATCTCTTGTTTTGTGATTGGTTGGAAGTTTTCTGATGTTGAGTAGGTAGCAGGCGGTCTTGTTTCTTTTCCACATATTGTGGTACTGAGGTGATCTATCCATACGTCCATTGGGATGTTCTTGGGGAACTTTGGGTTTCTTGGTTTCAGTGCTTTGAAAGGGTCTCTTTCTGCCTCTTCTATCATGGCCATTTCTTGTTTGATTTCGTAGGCTTCTTTGGCTGCCTTCAGTGTTTTCTTGTACTGTTTCCTCAGCTCACTGTAATTGCGTAGATTTGAATCTGTTGGGAATTCTTTGGTCATATGGAGTGCTTTCAGGGCCAACCTCCTTTCAGCGTAGCATAGCGTGTTGAACCATGGTTTGGAGATTCTTTTGTTTGTTTCCAAAGTGGGGATGGCCTCTATGATGATTCTTTCTAGGCCCTCCTGTGTTGAATCTATGCTTCCTGTCTGGATGCTCTGTAGGGTGTTTGACAGTTGTGCTCTTCCTAACTTCTCTGTGTTCAGCTTCCTGGCGAGCTTTGTTTCATGAGTTTGTTTTGTGTTTCCGTTCTTCTTCAGAAGTAGAGTTGTCTCTACTGGGAGATGTTTCCTTATGACGATATTGTACAAAATGTTTTGGGAGGTGGCGCTTAATCTGTCGTTCACAAAGAGTAGATCAATAGTGCTACTACCATTGTAGCAGTAGTATGTTTTGTCACTTGCTTTGTTTACTACGGATAGTCCTTCTTCTTGTAGGTAGTCTAGTACCGCTGATGTTTTGTTTGATTGAGAATCAATGCGTGTGTTTAGGTCTCCTGCCAGTATGAGAGGTTCTGAGTTTGGTACTTTTGTTAGTGCCGCCCCTATTTCAGCTATGATGTCTTCTTGTTTCATATCCGGAGGGAAATATACACATATTGCTGTGCAGAGATTGGCTTTTACCATAAGGACAAAATCGGACTTATGAGTAATTTTAAAAGGTGATAGTTTTGGTTTCATTAATATTGATGTTCCCCCTCTCGGTCTGCCTCGATCGCCTTGCTTTGCCATGTTGTTTATACAGTAGAAACCTTGTTGATGCCATTCGTCTAAGAGGAAAGTTTCAGTTAGGAACACTAGGTCGTATATGTGGAATATATTTTGTGGTAGTAGTGATGTTGCATTTTTCAACCCCTCTGAGTTCCACAGTAGTGTCCGCAAGGGTCTCTCACGTAGGGAATATGCATCCATAGATAGTTGCTAACCACTAGGATCGCTACTATCGCCTCATCACAGACAATGCAAAATATTACCGGCACAGTCTATTGTTCCTAGCACCCTCAACAACTCAAACGTCGTGACTGTATATAATAGACTGTGATTACACGCTCTGCTAAACAAATGACGAACTGCTAAGATTTATTAAAATTAAGGTTGAAAGCAACGAGTTAGAATTTTACTCGTTGGTTGCAAGCGCAGTATCCACGGTATCCCCATTCTATGGTATGACTAAACTATGAAACGTCTTTGGGTATGAATCTGGAAGAAAAGTTGTACACGTGTCACATGCAGGTCTTGTCACTTTCTTCATCATTAGCACCAGAGAGTATATTAGAGAGGGATTTTCTTGACTGTGCATTAGTTTCAATGAGAAATTCCGTTTCATAGCGGTAAATATATAAGAAGTGGAGGGAACTTCGTAGTATACGTTGCGGAGTTTGTATATGGCGGGTGTGAAGTATGTATGGCATACATAAGTTTTAATTTGACGAGTATGTTTTATCGGAGAAAGAAATTGATTTGATAGAATAATAGTGGAGTTTTATAACAGCAGTTAAAATAATAAAAGGTTTAGTAGTTATAGAGTATGACATTAGCTTCTAACTTAGTTTCATATGTAAGAATGATTTTTTTCTTGGTTGGTATTTAATGTATGTTACGTTGAGGAAAATATAAAAAAACGTTTAATAGAGGTTAAGACATTGTTCAACAATGTACACGTATCATTGTCTTTGAGACTGGTTGTAATTTGTTTATATTGGAGAGTTAAAATTATTTATGTAGATTTGATAGCAAGAATAATTGAATTATAATTTTGACAAGGAAGTTGAAAACTATAGAAAAGGAGAACGACGTTTGAAGCTTTGTAGGTATATAAGTTAGGTCCTACTTACTTTGAACAATTTTGAAACTCTCATATTATATGGTATTTGATGATTCTTCGATTCCGCTACACACAACACGTGCGAGAAGAAAAAAAAATTAAATAATTGAAAATAACCTCAAAATTGTAGCAGCGCTCAAAAGACATGATGTGATCATTGGAGCAGCTATAAATCCACCCAACCCATCTCAAATACCTTCGTATCTGACCGATAATTTTTTCAGACATTCGCAGACATGATTTTCATCATATTTTCTATAGCACACGGTACTGAAGGGTTTTTTTTTACGAAAAAAAAATTGAAATTTTCAGGGATAAGGTAGTTTGGAAGAACTCATATAGGACGTCAGTTGACTTGAAAACATATTAGAAAAATAGCTAAGCATTGGAAAAAATTGATCGATGTAGATAACCTAAAAGTGATTATTTAACACGTGAAATAAAGAGGTAGGACATTTCAAAATGAACGCTAATACAAAAAAATATATATATGCGAATACAGAAGAAGATATTTTTTACGACACAGCAATTATGAGTGAAACTAACCTAATCTAACCCAAGTTGAAAGTTTTAATGTTGCGTTCTATAGAAACTCACGCAGTGGTAAAACCATTATGCCCACTGCTGTGGAGTAACAGCATGTCTGACTGAAATGAGCGGGCCCAGGTTGAAATCCTGGTTGGGACAAGTTATCTGATTGAGTTTTTCCAGGATTTTCCCCTCAGCTCGTTAAGAGCAAATGCTGGGTAACTTTCGGCGCTGGACCCTGGACTCATTTCTCTGGCATTATCACCTTCATATCGTTCAGACACTAGATAATCATATCAGTTGATAAAGCGTCGTAAAATAACCAATTTAAAACAAAAACTCCTTTATGTTGCATTACGCGGGAAAATACTCATTTCTTCGGTCCAGGGTAAATACATTTGTGTACCTATTTACCAAAAATCTTATATGCAAGGCATTTCAAAAACCTGAACAAATCAAACCTAGACTGTCACTGATCTTCGAACTTGCGAAAACTCGCTTTCCATGTATATGCACTTATATTTGTAAGGTTTTATCATCTCAGTTTGATTTCCTCAAGAAATAGCGCAACACAAATCAGATGTCAGTCTCATATGTGGTGCGTAGCAAGATCGAGGATTCAGTGGCTTACATAGTAACTACATCAGCCATACTAAGTTTGTGAGAGATTACCCAAATCTATACACTGCGACCAATAACTACCTAACCAAGTTGACTTTCGCCTCACTAATTGAAATTATGTTCAAGTACTTAAATATCTATATATCAAGGTGTCAGTATTTTCTGGAAAAATGTTGTCTGCTGTGAATAAGTACATTTGAATGGAAAGGAAAATCTTTTTTCGCAATGCCTGCATTTGTTACTGTGAACTGCAAAGGAGTCAGATCACTGTAGTCTTCCAGTAACTCCTCAGCACAGTTGTCACTCCCAGCATTGACTGAACTTGCAATGCCATGTATCAAGGAAGAAACAAAATGACCTTCAGAATACCTTTTAGAAGTTGAGTTTTATTTTCATTCCGACAACCCATTAAATACTATTCGTATACATCAGGGCTTGCCAAACTTTTCATAGCGAGGGCCACATTAACCATCCGAGAAAGAATTGCGGGCCAAGTCACGTAAGTTTAAATTAAGTCTTATAAACAAAGCTCATAAAAAACATTAATATTCAACCTTTGTGTTTTATTGAGCTAAAACCTACGCATTCAAACTGCTCTCTTTTTTCATTCAACTGGCAAGTTATGTTTTTGGCAATATCTTCCACTCTACGAGCAACTGTATGTGCCGAAAGACTAATATTCTTAAATAAATGTACTTTCTCAGGACAAATCTGCTTTGCCGCCATTACCATTCGCGATTTAATAAGCTCACCATCACTAAAAGATTTTGCCCTTTTCGCCAGTTCATGCGAAACTAGCCAATGTTGTTGCTTCACTGATCTCTGTTTCTTGAAAATATTCTGTTGAGATGATAGTCCACTTTTCATTGCTTCAAATTTATCACCCCGTAACTTCCCCGTAAATTGTGAAAATTAAAACAAATGTTTGATTTCTTTAAAGACAGCAACTGATTCGTTACAAACCAGGCATAATTACTTTATTTTCAGTTTTAATCATAAAATAGTCCAAACTCCATTGTTGTTTAAACACAGATCATTCACTGTCCATTTTCTCTTTTTTTCTTTCCCTGCCATAATTAAAGTTAAGTTACGCTGTAAGAACTACTAGTAAATGCTTGTGGATTAACTGAGAATGCTAATACTATTCTTAACTGGATAATATTTACCACTTCACATTTCTATTATGTGTTGGCGTGTACCGAAAGAAGTCGCTGTTGTCAGCTTACAGCGGTGCAATCTCTGGTTGCTCTGTTGCCACACTTCGCACTTGGGCTGGACAACCCACGGTCACCTGGCAGCTGAACGCGTGCAACCAGTAGCCTGTATTGTAGCAACATCATTGTTCCCACAATATATGAGCAATTTGTTTAAGAATCTGGGCCTCTGATTTGATTTCATCGATCGAAATTCATGAAGAAATTAATCTTCTTTTATTGACTTTTAATTTTTTCAAGTTAGTAAATGGGCCGAACAAAAGTAGTTCGCGGGCCATAGTTTGGCAAGCCCTGGTATATAACACAGTTTGGCCCTCAAAGACGATGTTAAAAAATCTTAAACAAATCAACTAGTGTTGAAGACTGGCTGTGGCTATGTTGATACACGATACTCACAGTAAGGAGCCGTTACAAATTTATACAGATAGAGTCATTATATCACATTCAAGAGGAGCACAGGATCTGGAGGAAGATGTCCTCTCTTTTCAGTTTTCCATTCTGTATATACAACAAATTTTGAAGGAAAATTTATTGCTCTTATATCTTTCCGAAATCTCTTGTTTACATTATCATTGTCGTATTATCAAATTCAAGAGCAGCCATACAATCTATAATTTCACAACAGTCTACAAAAGGGGCTAAAAGTCAGGATTGTAAGAAAATGATCTACCGTGTTTACCCGCATAATGGCCGCATCTCATTTTAAACAAAGATCATTTTAAAAATATCGAAAGTCGTAAGATTGGATGCACTGCTTGTGTTTAAATTCAAGTTTTTGAACAGCAATGCATGGTATCAGTGAATGAGGCAAGACTAGTATTAATAATAACAATAAAGTGTCTTATCTTATTGTCGCTGTATTCATTGTTACAAGTTGTCGCCTGTTTATACAACTGCTGGTAACTATCGATTGACTTAAGTGTGATACAAGGGGTTGTTTACCAAAATTTACATGTAATATCCTTAAATCCTTTAAAATTCCCTTTTATGAGGTTCAGAAGATTGTAATGGAAATTCTGAAGGCCTCTCTTCAAATTCTACACTATCATCTATATGTTAACACGTAAATTTTTGTTTTAATGTACAAATCGAATCATTATTTTGCTCGTTTCATTTCCCTTTATCTTTTATGTTTGTTAATTCCGGATCCCAGTGGTCAACCTCACTTGAGGACGGATCATTTGAAACAAATCTTAGTAGTATAAATTAGTTGCTGTCCATATATCGTTACATATTCTATTGTTGTTTCAGCATACAAGCTGGCACACCTTTAATACTTTTTTTCCCCTTGCATAA
This sequence comes from Periplaneta americana, assembly GCF_040183065.1. Lineage (NCBI taxonomy): Eukaryota > Metazoa > Arthropoda > Insecta > Blattodea > Blattidae > Periplaneta > Periplaneta americana. Next base: position 3,763,004 of record NC_091124.1, on the reverse strand, counting down.
AGGACGCACCCTACTTTTTTGTTATAAAAATCGAAGGAAAAAGGCCACACCTGTGGAGTAACTGTGAGCGCGTCTGGCCGTGAAACCAGGTTCGAATTCCGTTTGGGGCAAGTTACCTGGTTGAGGTTTTTTCCGGGGTTTTCCTTCAACCCAATACGAGCAAATGCTGGGTAACTTTCAGTGCTGGACCCCAGACTCATTTCACCGGCATTATCAGACGCTAAGTAACCTGAGATGTTGATACAGCGTCTTAAAATAACCCAATAAAATAAAATAAAAAAATCGAAGGAAAAAGTGCGTCTATTACGCGGGCAAATACAGTATTACCTGACTAAGCCACAGAATACAATCAGTTCACAGTGGATTCCTTTCCATTGTGATAGCCTGTAATGGGAAATGAAACATCAGACTTTTTGGCTTATAAAGAGCACTCAAATTTTACAACCATCTAATAACGGACTTCCACTTTACCCTGTGAAACAACTAATCAAAAGTAAATTCAGATCTGCCCAAAAACAACAAAATTCGGATGCAGCAAAAGATAAAACCTGGGATTTTATTGATTAACTCCGAGATAATACCCAAGGACTACATAAATCTGCTGCTGCAATGTTGAGGGTGACAACAGGTCATGATTGTTAGGCAAGCCACCTGCACAGGGTAGGAATTCCCCATACATCCGTCTGAGTGTTGTGTGATGCAAGTGAAGAGATGAACTAGAACATGTCAAAAGATGTACAGCATTGCTACAAGAAGATGATGATGTACAAAAATATTGGAGTGCAAGGCGGTGAATGACTTCATTTGTCAAGTGCCTAGGCATTGTATTGCATTTATTTACATTCCATGGTATTCATACATTGCTTTACAGCTACAATATGAAACATGTCAAAAAAATATTAATAGTACTACAAAGTCTTAATTATAGTGTCACAGTCTAGCTGAAATATATACAGAAGGGTTTTACAATATAGTCTACTAGTACAACACAAAGGAGTTAGTATCGATACTTAATACAAGACAGAAATATTCATGCAGTGTTGTTGAATGTCAAATTCATCTACAGAATAGAAGACGTGAGAAATTAGGTACTTCTTTAATTTGGCCCTAAATAATCTTATGTTTTGAGTTGATTTTTTATGTCTATAGAGACGCTATTAACAATTTTACTGCCATATAACGCACTCTTTTTTGATAGCATGATAGACTTGCCGATGGAGTGTGAAAGTCATTTTTGACGAGTATTTATGCTATGAACTGTTGAATTAGTTACAAAGTTTTCATGATTACATATGAGGAAGATTATTAATGAAAAAATGCGCTGACAAGCCATGGGCATTATTTGTAGTTTTTTTTTTAAATGGTCCTACACGATTCCCTAGATTTGGCACCTACTATTATTCTAATTACTCTTTTTTGTAATAGGAATATACTGTTACTATCTGTGGAATTTCCCCAGAATATTATTCCAAAACTCATTACCGAGTGGAAGTATGCAAAGTATATTGTTTTAAAGGTATTGATATTTACTATCTCCTGCATTGATCTAATAGCAAAACAAACTGAATTTAGTTTGGGGGCAATTTCTTTAATATGATTTTTCCATTTTAACATAATTATCGATTTGTAAGCCAAGAAATTTGGTTGTTGTTTATATTAGGGACCTGTTGTTAATGATTGGGCTTGAAATTTTGCGAGGTTGAATTTGGGCAGGATTTAAATTGAATTATGTTTTGTTACAATTTAATACTAATTTATTGACTGAGAACCAATCACATATTTTGAGGAGAATTATTGCATCTGTTGAAGATTGAAATGTGTTGAAATTATTGGCTGTAATTACTATACTTGTGTCACTTGCAAATAATATGGGATGACCTACATCTTTTATTAGTGGGGGCAGGATTATTTTATAAACACTGTAAAAGTAAGGGACCTAATATTGATCCTTGAGGAATTCCGTTATTAATAATTCCCCATGTCGAGACATTGGACCAATGACAACTATATTCTGCACTATGTGTGGTCAGTTATCGACGCCGTTAAACTTAGATCACGTGAATTCAGTATGTCCTTTTCCTCTGCCATTTTTATGTAATTGTTGTCCTGTCTTCAAATTTTTCTCTGCCTGTCTTCATTTCTTCCTCCTCTTCGCCCTTCTTTTGTACTGCCTCTTGTTTCTCCTTTGGCAGTTCAGGCGACATTTTAATGCATATACCTGGGCTTCAATTTTGTTGAATTTTCAGCATGGCGTACAGGGGACGAGGATACCACCCTGGCTGGAGAGGGGCTGGACCCTCGCACCCCCAGCAGAATCACTACCAGCTTCCTGCGGAGAGTGCGGCCGATGCTACTGCGGCGTGGCTGCATCAGTTACGGAACATCTGGGGCTTGTGTGAGCATTTATGACTTTGTGGTTGTCAGCTATTCATTTAGGCAGTCATATCGTCATCTGGCGGATTACGAACCAGCCACCACTTCATGTGTAATACAAATACAGTAAATCCCTGATAAGACGCTGTTCAAGGGACCGGGTGTAAACCGCATATTAGGCGGGTATACTAATTTTGACTTATATACAGTATCTATTAGCATTTTGCTTTATTGAAATACATGATTCATGAAAGGTAATATAATAATAATAATAATAATAATAATAATAATAATAATAATGGCTTTATTTAACCTGGCAGAGTTAAGGCCGTAAGGCCTTTTCTTACACTCAACCAGGATTAAAATTTGCTTACATAGTTGAACAGAAAACTGGATCGGAATTAAGTAATTACATACTGATACAATTTAGGTACATAATGAGATCAAAAGAGGTAGTTGCATAAAAATTTACCACATAAAATAAAAATAAACATAGTGGAATACATACTGGGTGTTCAGTTCAAAATGTGTCATGGCTCGCTGTATGTCGTGATGTGGCTAGCCGATGAGCCTAGAGAATTCAATCTTCCTACACTTCCGCAGAGGCGTATTACCTAAATGCGAGAGAAGTTGCCTAGCAAGCACGGCGTTCATTCTGAAGATTACTTACCGATACGTAGGGTAACGCCAGTAGTGGCAAGAATGTGAACTGTTTGGAAACACGTACTGAAGTGAGTTTTTTTTCTTACTGTCGGGATATGGGGAGAGGGTTAAGACGATTACATACGTATTTGTTAACTTGGACGGTCAACATGGACACGGAGCATTTTGATTTGTGTTGTGGAATGTTGCCGTACGCAATCGATGATAACAAATACCCTGCGTACGACTTGCCCGCGCAAAACACAGTTCGAAAGAGGTTATGGTAGCACACAGACTTTACAGACCGCCATCTGTTGCTACGACATTCAAGTTATACCGTACAAGTTCTCAAGTTCAGATTGAACGCCTTGATTAATAGGCAACTTCTCTGACATAAAAGCTGAAACTCGCTTCAAATCGCAGACTCACAACAGTGACGTCATGACACACTTTGAAATGAACACCCAGTATTAATGTTGTTAGAATCAAATACGAATCACATAAAAATAGAAACCAATAATTCAATAAAAAATGTGCACAGTAAAAATAAAAATAAACACATTAGTATACATATTAGTATTAGATTACAATTAAGTAGGATTTACATAATTAAACCAGAAACCGACAATTGAATAAAATGTATACAAAAAAAAAAAGATTAATAATAAAAAAAACAACACAGTGGGATACATATTGGCGTTAAGTGATAAATAAACACGATTTAGATAATAAAAATAAGAAACAAAAAAAATAAAAATAAATACAGTGGAACACATTCCATTAAATATTTGCAACGCGTTAGGTCTGGCAACTCAAGATATTTTTCTAATTTACATTTAAAGGAAATTAAAGTTCGGCAGCCCTTGACTTCAGGCGGCAGAGAATTCCAGTGACGAGAAGTAGCAACAGTGAATGATGAAGAATAAAGAGATGATGTGTGGAGTGGTATTTCTTCATTGTATAATCACTGTACTATACGTCAAAGACATTTACAATATGTACTGTACTTAATTCTTTCGAAACAGAAAAAGCCATTTATACAGTAGTTGTTGGCCATGTGCGTGTTCTCCAAGTCCTCATGTTTACCACACTTCAGTTTCCTGCGCTTACATCCTCCCGACGATGTCGCAGCTGTAGTGATTGAGTCGCGATTTTTTTATTATCGTTCTTAATGTCGATGATGGGATTCCTAATGCATCAGAGAGTTGTTTCTGAGTAAGAGTACTGTTCTCATCGTACTTTCGTAAGATTTACAATTTTTCTGACACAGAAAGAACTTTTCGTTTAACACTCATTGTAATCACATTCACAGACACTTCAATACACTAAAGGACAACAAACTGCCCAGCAAAAATTTCCAGAATTTATTACGGCCGAGTGAGGAATGCTGTTTGAGAGAGAGGGTTAGCAAGAGGGTGAGGTATTGTAACTGTATGTAGGCTTTAACCACGCAGATAAGGAGTCGAATAAGAGAGCGTAACAAGAGGGTGGGGTATACTAAGGTATGAAGTATGAAGGTTTAAATGCGCAGGTGAATACCAATACTTTTCAGGTTAATGGCACCAGTGAGTTCAGTGACCAAGATGTTTCATTGCTGAAAATTACATCGAAAATATTCCACAAAAAACTGCATATTATGCGGGACTTGAGTGCAACAAACGGGGTATTTTATATATGTATGTATGTATGTAATAATAATAATAATAATAATAATAATAATAATAATAATGATTTATTTAACCTGGCAGAGTTAAGGCCATACGGCCTTCTCTAACACTCAACCAGGAATAAAGACTGCGTTACAAAAACACTACAAATTAACAAATTACACTACAATTTTACACACAAAACTGAATAAGATATGTATGTATGTATGTATGTATGTATGTATGTATGTATGTATGTATGTATTCACACTGCAATGGGTATATACCCGGTGGCAGTGGTAACTAATTACACTCAATAATGACAATAATAAACTTATTAATTAAAAATACAATTAACAATAATACTAATAATTAATACTAACAATAATTAATAATAATAATAATAATAATAATAATAATAATAATAATAACAACAACAGGGAACATCCTAAATTAAATGAAGCACGATCGGTTAAAATAACATTTAAAGTAAATCTAATTTGTATCTTAAACCTAAATTCGAACTAAAACCCACGAGTATGATATGTTCATATCTGCACAAGTACCTTTCAACACTACACTCATTTCGCTGTCAACTCACTCACTGCACTGGAACTACGACACATTTCACTGATTCTATCCTGATTTCACTAACACTTCAAAAACATTTCACTGTTCAAATACTTTGCACTGCTACTATAAACTATAAAGCTTCACTGACAGGAACACGTTTCACTTACTCAACACACTTCACTGACACAACATAATTCTTCACTGATAGAACACTTCAATAACAAAATATCAATTACACCCTTTAAATACTGTGTATAATTACCGTCTATTAGTAAAGTCCTTAAGCCTATTTTTAAATACATTTTTGGTTATGAAGGCGTTATATATGAAATGTGCAGGGACCGGACAAAAAAAAGCATATTACACGGGATAGCGTAATAAGCGGGCGCGTCTTATCGAGGTTTTACTGTATAGGCATTCATCATGGGGCTGCAATGACAGGTACAGCTCATCTGTCTCTTGCTCCAGAAAGACCTGGCACTATAAAATGGGGTAAACTTGACTCGAATAAATAAATAAATCAGTGTAGAGTGAAACTTCATTTATGCGTTTTTATGAGGTCTGAAGGAAAAGCTTAACAGTGTGTGTATGAGTGTGTTTCTTTGTAATGCCGCAGTATGTTTCTTACTTACTGGCTTTTAAGGAATCCGGAGGTTCATTGCTGTGCTCACATAAGCCCTCCATTGGTCCCTATCCTGAGCAAGATTAATCCATTCTCTATCATCATATCCCACCTACCTCAAATCCATTTTAATATCCTCCCATCTACGTCTCGGCCTCCCCAAAGGTCTTTTTCTCTCCGGCCTCCCAACTAACACTCTATATGCATTTCTGGATTCGCTCATACGTGCTACATGCCTTGCCCATCTCAAACGTCTGGATTTAATGTTCCTAATTATGTCAGGTGAAGAATACAATGTGTGCAGTTCTGTGTTGTGTAACTTTCTCCATTCTCCTGTAACTTCATCTCTCTTAGCCCCAAATATTTTCCTAAGCACCTTATTCTCAAACACGCTTAACCTATGTTCCTCTCTCAAAGTGAGAGTCCAAGTTTCACAACCATAAAGAACAACCGGTAATATAACTGTTTTATAAATTCTTATTTGAAGGATTCGTAACAAGCTTTTTTTTACGGTGATGGGTTGTTAGCCCTTCGCCCAACCCCCAAGCTGGAGGACCACCCCTCATCGGCTGTCCATGACTGCTTATTCAATATATTGTAAATTTATTTCTACTCAACAATAGGATTTTATTCTTCCAACAATAATTCCTTTCTACAATTCACCTTAAACGCTCTCGTCAACAATAGGATTTTCACTCAACACAGTATTCGTTATAGCACTCCACTGACGGCAATGACAATTTACTTGGACTATTACGCACAACACTGAACTGTTAATCTTAATTAATATTTACAAAGCACTATTTACAAATCAGTACTATCAGTTCTCAGTTCTTCTAGCTCAGTCACTCGAGTTCACAGTATCTCGAACCACAGACCTTCAGAGACAGTCCACTGTACTCGAACTCAGGTCCCTCCAACTGCGGTCCACTGCACACGAACTCAGGTCCCTCCAACTGTGGTCCACTGCACTCGAACTCAGGCCTTCGGATGCTGACACAGTTGTGGGCGCACACTCGAGCCGAACTCCGGTACACAAGACTGGCTTGCTTGCTCTGGCTTACTCACTGACTGGCTGACTAATCAACTGAAAACTGCCCGAGTTCGCTGGCGTTTCTTCTTTTATAGCAAAATCATAGTTGCGAGAAATTTCTACGGGTGTCCTCTCGAATTATCTGGCTATCTCCACTTCGGACGGACCTCTCTAGAAGATTCGGAAGGGTCCGACCCCCCTTCACTCTGCGAGTAGCAGCTGCGCGCGCACTCTCCCCTCGTCGCGTTGGCCCCTTTCCCCTCTCTTCTCTCCGCCGCGCGCCATCCCTCAGTGCTCCGTGGAGCCCGCGCGATCTGCTCTCTTGCAGGACTCTGGTCGTGAGTTCGAATCTCACGTCGCTGTCACAATATTCACAGCTACCCTCCATATCTGGAGGCTGTCTCCTTGATCCGCAACCTGAGGACGTGCCATGTCGTGGGCATTTAGAAATTTAATTTCCGATGTTGCAAATTTAATGTGTTGTCTTGATTCTTTGCCCAGAATGTCTTCGAAAATATGCACCGTAAGTGGCGGTGACTCCTCGTGAATCACTCTGTACTATTACGTGATTTGACAATTTATGATTATTTCTTATTGTTTACTGATTTGCTTTTTGCTGGAGTTTTCTTAAAATTCAAGTAGTTTGAGGCCCAAATTTTGGAACCAGGTGCTTTGAGTCAAGAAGCTTTGCAGTATTTATGGGAAGCAGGTGCTGTGGAACTAGCTAACACTGCAACTGTTTTGACAGGGAAGAAGAGCGACGCGGTGACATTGATGCTACACGAGTACTTCGCGTCTGCCCCCAACCCATACGCTGCATCGCTGCACATCATGCGCAACTGTGAGGAATCGCACCAGAGCAAGCCGACATCTCTGTCATTCGCAGGTAAAAGTGTTCCATCCAATAGAGACGAATTGTCAATATCCACTCCTTTGGGACAGAACCTCCTAACTAGGGCCTGGATTTCGGTGACTTCATCTTCCTCCCAGCAGGTTACAGTACATCCTACCTCTTCCTGGGCCATCCCAGGGATCTCCTCCCATGTGGGCTGTAAGATATCACCCTAGGGATTCTTGTTTTGGCAGGCAGTTGATGTGCTGCAACCATTTATACTGATATTGATGAATATAATTCAGTATCGATTCCATATTGAATTTACGTAGGATGTCTTCATTTCTTATATCGTGGCCTACTGTCCTGTGGATGAACATCTCACTGGTAACAATTCTTTGTTTGTCTCCAAGTTCTAGAGTCCAGGCTTCACTTCACGCCCATAGCAGAGAATAGGTCTAGCTAATGTTTTATATAGACGAGTGCGTGCGTGTCTTTGGAGAAGAAAAGGTTTCATGACATTGTTAAATATGCCTAAGCATTTATTGAATTTTACAAGTTTTGTTCATATTTATTTTGATTCTGTCAAAGAGACAGTGATTTCGTTGACTTTGCATCTTTTTTCTGATGTTGCTAGGATGGTGCTGATGCTCTGTAAAAAATAGAATCACAGCTCATACCAAGTGGAGTGAAGTGAAACCATCTTTGTAGTATTTTTTTTTTCAAGCAAGGTTTTTGTCATCTTTGGCTAGTTTTAAACTATTGTCAACAGTATCTCACTATAGGTTTTGATTTATCTAGAGAAAATCAAAACTCGAGTGGGATAATTTAAAAATTATCTGTAGTAATGTCACGAGAGGTCTGAGATCTGCTGATGTGTTGCTGCACAGTGAAGCCATCTCTGTATAGATAGACCTAATTAAAACACGAATTTTATTACGCCATACGGAAGGCAGTTTGATCAAAGACCTTATTATTACTATGCAAGGTATTTGAGTTTGATATGCGATGATGTTACATAAATTTGAACGTCTATTAATTCTTTAATTTCAATACAAATGTTTTAAGCTACAATTTTATAGGTTACGTTACCTGTGGAAGCAGGACCAATGTCAGCTGTGTCTTATTTCGACCGTTACTTACAATCAGTGCTACACGAAAGCATTTTTTATAGCTCGACAAACGCATTCTCGCTGTAATGTGTAACGGAACTGAAGCTGCATCTACACAGTTCAATATTTCAATCGCGTATGCGTGCAATCTGGGAAGAATAGAATCAAGTTTAAAAGGTACGTTCAATTAAGATGCATAAAGATTTTGTGTCTACATGGTGCGCCATTTTGAACGTCGTCTTCACTGCGTAAATATATTAATTAATATTAAATATCAATCTTGCATTCACTGCTTTAAAGTTGAAAGAAAAGTTTAACCGTGTAGTTGCATCTTAATGTATTCATGATCATCAATTTACGGGGAAACAGTTGGCGACGACTAAACAAAAGAACGACCATGCGATAAATTGATAGCGATAAATCTAGCTGCAGAAATTATCGCAAAGTCTGACTGTGATTGGTTGGAATTCAAAATTTCATTACACTTCATTGGTCGAAAATTGACTGACGTCATATAAACGAAATAGTCATATATAATTTTAATATATTACTAAAAAAAAAAAAAAATCATACAAAAATGAAGAGAGAAAAATTTCCTCATTTGGAATTTTTCATGAAGTTACGTTATACACATCATGCAAATTTGAAGTGACTCTGTTAGAACCAGAGTTATTGCACTTTGAAAAATGAAAAATGTAGAAGATTTTGTTCTGCATAAATCGGAAGTAACTTGTAACTTTTGTGCGCTTATCCTTCGTGCATACCAGTGAATAGAGATCATCTCACATCAATTTAAATTGTAGGTAGGAGCATTAATTGAGTACATTTAATTTTAATTGTCTCATTTAGTGATGGAAGAGTTTGCAAGATGGATATCAAACAAGCAAACAGAGCTGAGCCACTTGTTAACTGCTGACATAAAGCTGGAAGCTTTCAATGTCGCCACACTGCAGCGTAACCATTCCTTGAGCAAGATCATGTACAATGTCTACCAGCTGGCAAGTGATAGAGAGCTCTTCATACCTTCGATTGAAGAGATGGTGTCGAGGAAACAGTATAAAGAAGTGAGTACGACTTTTACAGCACGTAGCAGTAGATTCTGATGTGGCGACGTTGTGGGCTCTTCCACATTTTGTTCATGCACTCCTAAATTGTTTTGAGAGAGAAATAAACCTTGGAGGATTACCAGTAAACAGAAAGTCTACTTTGAACACGATGTTGTTTGCAAATGATCAAGTAATTGTAACTACCATATTTACTTGTGTAATAGACGCACTTTTTTTTTTCGATTTTTATAACAAAAAACTAGAGTGCGTCCTTTATGCGAGAGAAAGAATTTAGTGGGGGGGGGGGGAACGTATTAAAGGTGCACCAACTCGAATGCTGAAATAATCAATAAAATATGTAACAATATATTGGCCGTGACTAATTTATATATCAGTTGTGTTGCACTTAAGACGGTCGATAGTTAGGAGCAGTTGTATAAACAGATGATAACTTGTAACAATGAATACAGCGACAGTTTAACAAGACACTTTATTGTTATTGGCGGCCGGGTAGCTCAGTTGGTAGAGCAGCTGGCTACGGACTGGAAGGTCCGGGGTTCGATCCCAGGCGGTGACAGGATTTTTTCTCGTTGCCAAACTTTCAGAACGGCCCCGAGGTTCACTCAGCCTCCTATAAAATTGAGTACCAGGTCTTTCCCGGGGGTAAAAGGCGGTCAGAGTGTGGTGCCGACCACACCACCTCATTCTAGTGCCGAGGTCATGGAAAGCATGGGGCTCTACCTCCATGCCCCCCAAGTGCCTTCATGGCATTGTACGGGGATACCTTTACCTTTTTACCTTTATTGTTATTATTAATACTAGCTTGCCTCATTCACTGGTACCATGCATTGTTTAAAAACTTGAATTTAAACATAAGTTGTGCATCAAATCTTACAGCTTTCGATATTATTAAAACTATCTTTGTTTAAAATGAGATGCGTCTATTACGTGGGGAAATTTTTTCTTTAAATTCTAACGTGAAAAATTGGGGTGCGTCTATTACGCGTGTAAATACAGTATGTCTGCCAGTACGTTAATTTGCTGTTTACCAATTATGCCAATGAAATAAGCGAATAAATTAATCTGACTTAAAATTTGGAATGTGATTAGCATGTAAGCTAAGATAATCAGCATATTGAATTAAAGTGGTAATACCAACTGACTAGCAGGGACTAGCCACACAAGGAAGTGTTCGGCGAATTGATATCATTGCCATCAAGAACAACTCGGCATACATTCTCGATCCCACCATCAGATTTGAGACACATGCAGATCAACCGCATGAGGTGGACAGTGAAAAGAAACGGATCTATGAACCAACAATCCCGTTCTATAAAGATAAATATAGCCTGTGTGATAGGTCTGATGGTGGGAGCACGAGGTACCATACCCTCGTTCTTTGCCAACAAATGTAAAAACCTGGGGCTAACACACAGCATTGTGAAGGAAATAGCCATTAGTGCCCTCAAAGGATCGGTTCAGATATTGAGAAATCATTTGTATGGGAGTGATAATGGAAATTTAAAGTTATTTTAACCGATGGCTGTTGATTGGTTTAGATATCAATGCCAATAAATCCATACTATAATTTTTCTCGCGGTATATGGCATTCAAATCATTATAACCTATCTGATATTTTGCCCCCCTTAACTGTAAATGAGCACAAATGCTAATTAGGTGAAAATTTTTCTGACATTTTGTATATTCGATTCCCTAACTGTTTCAAATGTATATCATTTTACCTTTTAGGGTTGTTTCCAAATTATATGTAATACTCTTTGTCAAATCTGGCAACCTTTTCATAAGGGAAGCTAAATTTATTATTATTATTATTATTATTATTATTATTATTATTATTATTATTATTATTATTATTATTATTATATATGGATGTACTTTTTTAAAAAGTAAGTTTCCCCACTAGAACTGTGCAAATTGCTCTTAAATTGTCGTTTTTTTTATTAAGAAACATTTTTTTGTGCCTGCTATAAGTTGTCCTGGAATTCACACCCCTATACTGTTTTCACTGTAAGAAAAATCTTATTGTAAACACAAGCACGTTGCTGTCATACCCGTGGTTGGCTCCCAGTCGAAACACTCACACGCAGGAATATATAGTTCGTATTTGGAAACCACAATCTTGTATCATTTGAAAATAAAAAATTGAATTCTAGTTGTTAAATACGATGAAACATTTAACTTCATCCTCAAAATCTGTGCTTCATTGGCTGGTCATGATAATATCTTTGAAAAATATTGGAGTGCAAGAGGTCAAATGACTTTATTGTCAAACGCCTGGCATTAGAAAACAACAACAACATTTAACTTCACTCATATGTAAAACGCTATGTAAAAGAAAAGCTACTTTTATATTTTGTTATTTACCATGAACGCGGATGAATACCAACAGTAGTCCACACCTGTGGAGTAATGGTTAGCACGTCTAGCAGCGAAACCGGGTGGCCCGGGTTCGATTCCCAGTCGGGGCAAGTTACCTGGTTGAGGTTTTTTCCGGGGTTTTCCCTCAACCCAATACGAGCAAATGCTGGGTAACTTTCGGTGTTGGACCCCAGACTCATTTCACCGGCATTATCACCTTCATCTCATTCAGATGCTAAATAACCTAAGCTGTTGATAAAGCGTCGTAAAATAACCTACTAAAAAAAAATATACCAACAGTAATACCGAGGTAGTCTGTTCTTGTAACATGCTGGCATCACTTGAGCTCGTAGTTGTTCACGTAAGCACGTGGTACTGAAGTATGGCTTCTGTACCCTCAACTGCCCATTGTGAAGACATAAGACTTAAAAATAATTTAATTACTGTAATTATAAAGTAAATGTCTCCTAAGCAAACGAATGCATAGTAGTGAGGTTAGGCCTACTTGACGAGTAACGGGAAATGTTTAATATGAAACAGAATGTACAACAGTAGGCGGGAACACGTACTGAGAATCTATGGCGCCAAACAGCGGCCAATGAAGCCTCATTTCAGTCACGTGCTATTGTTTACATTAGGATTTTTCTTACAGCGAAAAGATTATAAATTGGGAACCGTAGCTGCGGTGTTGCTGGTAGGAGTGAAGTGTCGATAACAGTTCCATTCAGAAAATATGGGGTTCAAGTTACTTGCTATGATCACTACCAAATATGTTTGGAGCTTTCAGCAGAATCATCACTTTGGTTTGTGACCTGCATGAGGCACAGTTGTAAAGCAGCTGTTGAACTGTGCTTGCAGGCGTGTCAGAGTGCTGCGCTGCTCGAACTCCACCCGCATTTTGCGGTAGAAGACTTTGTGATCCCGTTAGTGTTCCAAGACAAGTTGACCGTCGCTGAAGAGTTCCTCGCTGGCAGCCCAGAACATCAGCGACATCTTGTCATGTTTCTGGACAGCCTGCTGGGGAAGAGAAACATCAGATCCGAAGCCGACTCCATTATCAGGTATGTATGTATGTATGTATGTATTTATTCACACTGCAATGGGTATATACCCGGTGGCAGTGGTAACTAATTACACTCAATAATGACAATAATAATGAGATTAGAGGACTCGAGACCAGCCATCAGAGTCCTCCGATATGAACCAGGGGGAAGTAAACGAAGAGGAAGACCAAAGGTCAGATGGGAGGATGGCATCAGGGAGGATGCCAGAACTATTGGAGTTAAAAACTGGATGAGTGTTGCTAGAAATAGGGATGAATGGCGGAAACTCCTATGGACAGCCAGGACCCATGATGGGTTATCGAGCTAAGGATGATGATGAATGACAATAATAAACTTATTAATTAAAATACAATTAATAATACTAATAATAATAATAATAATAATAATAATAATAACAACTGGGAATATACTAAATTAAATGAAACGATCACTTAAAATAACATTTGAAATATTCTAATTTATATCTTAAAACTAAGATAGAACTAAAACCCACGAGTATATGTTCATATCTGCACAAGTACCTTTCAGCACTACACTCATTTCGCTGTCAACTCACTCACTGCACTGGAACTACGACACATTTCACTGATTCTATCCTGATTTCACTAACCCTTCAAAAACATTTCACTGTTCAAATACTTTGCACTGCCACTATAAACTATAAAGCTTCGCTGACAGGAACACGTTTCACTTACACAGCACACTTCACTGACACAACATACTTCTTCACTGATACAACACACTTCACTGACACTACATACTTCTTCACTGATACAACACACTTCACTGACACGACATACTTCTTCACTGATACAACGCACTTCACTGACACTACATACTTCTTCACTGATACAACACACTTCACTGACACAACATACTTCTTCACTGATACAACACACTTCACTGACACGACATACTTCTTCACTGATACAACACACTTCACTGACACTACATACTTCTTCACTGATACAACATACTTCACTGACACTACATACTTCTTCACTGATACAACACACTTCACTGACACAACATACTTCTTCACTGATACAACACACTTCACTGACACAACATACTTCTTCACTGACACAACACACTTCGCTGACACAACATAATTCTTCACTGGTACAACACTTCAATAACAACATATCATTTACACCCTTTAACTACTGTGTATAATTACCGTCTATTAGTAAGGTCCTTAAGCCTATTTTTAAATACATTTTTGGTTGTTGGTAAAGCCTTTAGTAAGTCTGCAGGTAAAGCATTCCAGTCCCTGATAGTACGATTGAGAAAAGAAAACTTTCCAGTGTCCGTCCTCTGCCTTCTTTCCCTCAATTTATAAGAGTGGTCGTTCCTTGAAGAGTAATTTGGCGGCTGCAACCTATTTTTTATTTCTCTCCAGGCAGGCTCACCTCTGTATGTTTTGAACAGTGCGCATAATCTAATTCGCGTTCTCCTGTCCGTGAGTGTGTCCCATTTTAATGGCGAATTTTTCCGACAACACTTAAGAGCCCGTTTTTGAATCTTTTCCAGTGTCTTAATATGTTCTAATCTGTAAGGATCCCAACATGCAGCACCATATTCCATTACTGGACGTACTAGTGATTTACGATCTTCATTAAAATCACTTCAATTTTTCGTGCAGCGCTAAGTAGTAATAGCATTTATGGACTTCAGTCCTGATGTAGTTAAGCTGCCAGATATGGCTCTGGCTTCTACTAAATTTTTTTTTTTGGCAAGATCAGTCATGTATTTAGGAAAACATTAGGTATCAGTTTTCCTATATCTTTACTACAAAAGGGGAATCAAATTTCTATTACCACTGCATACCTAAACATAAAAATTTTCCATTGCCGCTATAAATATTTCATTTTTTATTTCAAAAAGTATTCATTTAATATAAAACCCATGGACTATTTTGTTAACCACTGTATATGTAGGGTGTCCCAACAAGAACGCATGATTTAATAACGTGAATAAATGCAATAGAAACAGATGACAAAGCAGATAGCAGTGCCGCCAACCCAACAATAACAAAATATTGTTGGGACATTGCACCATTTACTTGTTGTTGGCTTGGTGGCACTGTTATCTGTTTTGTTGCATTTATTCACATTATTAAATCCGGTGTTCTTGATGGGACATCCTATATAACATGTAGTAAAAGTTGCATGTTTCTAGCATCAAAATTGTAAGAGCCTTTACACTTCGAACCTGAGAAAATATTTTGCAATTCATTTTTAATTTTCAGAGAAGTCTATATTGTATCTTAAAAGTATTTATTTCAGTCACTGACTTCACAGCATATGTTTAAGGTGCTACACCTTTACATTACATATTTAAAAGACGTATGAACGTTTTCGTTGGTCTACGCCAACATCATCAGATACGAAGTACATTTCAGCAATATCAAAGCTCTCTACATAATATCTACAAATACAGAACATACTTAGTGGCATGCAAAATGAGACATATTAAAAACCAACATTGCTGTGATACACATTGACATTCTATATGACTGTCTTGATTGTCACTTATTTAAAATACATGTATAGATTACAAAAATATTGATTTACATATATATATATATATATATATATATATATATATATAAATGCAAGTCTTCACATATGAGATAATAAAATTACATGATTTAAAAGTAATAAAAATAATAAAATATAAAACTAGTCCTCACACAACCACCATATAATCAACATCTAAGAAGGCACGTCTACACTGATTCATTCTGATAATTGACTTGCGCCATATCACACGTTCATTACAATTACAGTATTGGACATCGACAATACATCGCCATATTTGAGGAACAGCATTACCGACAAAATCAAATATACATCATTAATCAACATCAAACAACCCAACGTATAATACATTGGCATTTATAAAACCATATAAACTTGAAAAATATTCAAATAATTACGTGACACAAACCATGATACATACGTTTCTGAATGGTAGAAATATATATATTATTGTGAAACAGAAATAAAATATAATAAATGTAATTACTGTAATTTTGCAACTCTTCACATTCATAATTTTTATCTTAGTTTTATATTTTATTATTTTTATCACTTTTAAATCATGTCATTTTATTATCTCATATGTGAAGACTTGCATATATATATATATATATGTAAATCAATATTTTTTGTAATCTATACGTGTATTTTAAATAAGTGACAATCAAGGCAGTCATATAGAATGTCAATGTGTATCACAGCAATGTTGGCTTTTAATATGTCTCATTTTGCATGCCACTAAGTATGTTTTGTATTTGTAGATATTATGTAGAGAGCATTGATATTCCTGAAATGCACTTCGTATCTGATGATGTTGGCGTAGACCAACGAAAACGTTCATACGTCTTTTAAATATGTAATGTAAAGGTACAGCACCTTAAACATATGCTGTGAAGTCAGTGACTGAAATACTTTTAAGATGCTGAGAAAATATGCTGAAAAAAAAAAGTGTAAGAAAACAGCTTGTAAAATTTGCATGGAATTGAAGTTAAAGGATGCAGTCATTTATGTATTTATTTTTCACAAGAAAACGAAAATGCGATTTTTGACTGAAAATTACCAAAATTTCACCCACCTCCCCCCTTAAGAAGTTCATCTTCTTTTTCTATAGTTGCGCTATTGTGCAATGCATAGGTATACCCACTTGCCGTCAAACTGCGAACACATAGGTCTCCACAGCATATATACAATGAATATAAAAGAAATATGTCCATACTCTCTATCAGGACGTGAAAACTTACTTGGAATGTTATATTAAGAAACTACGGTGCATACTTGTAAAGACCAGTTTACTTCCTATCCTGTCACATGACTTACTTATTTACTTATGGCTTTTAAGGAACCCGGAGGTTCATTGCCGCCCTCACATAAGCCCGCCATTGATCCCTATCCTGAGCAAGATCAATCCAGTGTCTATAATCATATCCCACCTCCCTCAAATCCATTTTAATATTATCTTCCCATCTACGTCTCGGCCTCCCTAAAGGTCTTTTTCCCTCCGGCCTCCCAACTAACACTCTATATGCATTTCTGGATTCGCCCATACGTGCTACATGCCCTGTCCATCTCAAACGTCTGGATTTAATGTTCCTAATTATGTCAGCTGAAGAATACAATGCGTGCAGTTCTGTGTTGTGCAACTTTCTCCATTCTCCTGTAACTTCATCCCTCTTAGCCCCAAATATTTTCCTAAGAACCTTATTCTCAAAAACCCTCAATCTCTGTTCCTCTCTCAAAGTGAGAGTCCAAGTTTCACAACCATACAGAACAACTGGTAATATAACTATTTTATAAGTTCTAAATATAAATAAATAAAATTCTAAATCCTGTCACGTGACATGCATAGTAAATCCCAGCTGTGTGAGCACTATCCACTCAGGCCTAAAGGCTGCTTAGTTTTTCGATAGTCTTTTATTGAAGCTCCGCAGTTTTGTACTTGTCTGTCTGTTTTGGAGATCTAACTAAGTGCACAGCTGAGAGCAGGTTTCAGTATGAGCTCAATAAGAAGACTGTTTGATTTCGCAGGAGGTTGGATATCCCTGACGTGAAGAAGGACAAGCTGTACCACAAACCTCTGAGCAAACTGGTTGCTAGGTTAACGAAGACATACAACTTGCCACCTGAGAACTGCCCAAATCTGAATCAGAAGAGGAATGAAGGTGCCCTCCAGTTCCTCATGCATAAAAGATACGTGGAGAACACTTTGGGTGAGTTGCAACAATCTAGCGCTGCAGTCTACTATATACAGTCACGAAGCTTGGGATGATTTTTTGCAAATCTCGCGATAGTTGCTAGCCGCTTGGAGCGCTGTGAGTACTAGGAACAATAGACTGTGCCACAGCCATCATGATCTAATACAGGCCGTAAGGCAGACCATGTGACTCGCTTAACCTGATCACGAAGGGCGGCGTTTCAACCATATAAATTAGTTGGAATGCATAAACAGTAACATATGTTTCTCTAAAATGTAGTGTAATTCCATTAATAAAATTTAAAACAATGATTATGACACACTTCAGACATCATTCACTTGCGAGTTAAGGTGTAATATTATTTTTGGTGTGAAAATTACGTTGTTCGTATGTGTAATACCTGCCTTTATTTCGATTAAATATTGCGAAATTCCTGTACATTCATTTATGCACGATTCAATAATTTTCATTTGCACCACACGGATATTTAGATATGCTGAAATATAGGTTATGTTTACTGTACCAGTTGCCACTTTGTCTAAATTTAGTGATCTCCAATGCCTTGCCATTCATATGGAAATATTATAAGTATGT
This sequence comes from Periplaneta americana, assembly GCF_040183065.1. NCBI lineage: Eukaryota > Metazoa > Arthropoda > Insecta > Blattodea > Blattidae > Periplaneta > Periplaneta americana. The sequence continues at coordinate 3,744,353 of NC_091124.1, read as the reverse complement.
TTACTATATTTAACTTATATTCCTAAAGTCGCAATCATACATTATAATTAAGCATAATGTCATGCATATTTAGTAAGTATTAAGCTTTGTGACTGTATATACTAGACTGTGCTAGCGCCGTGTGATGTTCATAAATACTGATTTCTACTTTTTGATAGTACTGGTACATATTTCCAGCATTCCCACTGAAGTGTTGGATACATTTGTTCACAATCAATATGTACGAGTCAACTCATCCTGATATAATGCATATTGTCGCTTTTAATCCAAAACCTCGTAACTCCAGAAAACATTTTTCAATTACAACAAAAATATTAATGGTGCGTAAGCAGGTGCTTTTATAAAATATTGCTACCAAAACTCCGCGTTAACCATTAGATTTTGTGTTAATAGAATAAAACACCAAAAACTCGTATATACAAACATTAACTAAACTCTATCATTCCAATGCACGTGGTTTTGCATTTTGTCATTTGCTGAAAATGTTGTTGTTTTCTAATGCCTGGCGTTTGACAATAAAGTCATTTGACCTCTTGCACTCCAATATTTTTCAAAGATATTATCATGGCCAGCCACTGAAGCACAGATTTTGAGGTGTTCCGAATCCATTTCTTGGTTTGAGTTGCACAATGGGCAGTTAGGGGACTGATATATTCCAATTCTATGCAGGTATTTGGCCAAACAATCATGGCCTGTTGCCAATCTAAATGCAGCTACAGACGATTTTCGTGGTAAATCTGGAATTAACTGTGGATTATAATGCAGAGAGTTCCATTTTTTCCCTTGAGATTGTGTTACCAAATTTTGAAAATGTAATATTTATTCTTCTATTAATGTCTAATATTTAATATTTTGCAACTGTTGAGCCTAAAACCTCGATTTCAGCGGCCATTATGAGGTTTCGGAATAACAACAATATGAAACATTGGCTTTTATGAAGAAATGAAAATAGTTATTTGAAATTGCTAACATAAAATGGCAGTCAACGCAAATGATATTTCATCCTGATAGTTTTACTTTCTCATTACACATAGAATGTACTGTGATCCTGAGATATATTGATTTCAAAGTGTTAACTGAAATGTTCACAGCATTTTTCAAATTCAGAAATTGTTTTTGGCATGCATGTCATCTGTTTGTATGCACAACAATTTCTCTTAAGCTGTTGCAGATATCTTACAGTATTTCCAGTTGCAGACATAATTCTGTACAAAGAAATAAAGTTGTTGTTGTTTTCTAATGCCAGGCGTTTGACAATAAAGTCATTTGACCTCTTGCATTCCAATATTTTTCAAAGATATTATCATGACAAAGAAATAAAGTGTTTTGCTTTATTTCGTAGTGGTTGGCTCTAAATCACATACATGTACCGTCAACGGGGGTAACATTGGCCCATTAAGGGTAACATTGGCCCAACAGAGATTACATATTTGAATTGTTATATCTCTCACAAAATACTGGTAGGAGCTGCCATCTATACAGTACAGTTGAAGCTACTAAGATATACCACACTTTGAGGGAGATATAAAAATTCAAATATATATTCTCTATTGGGCCAATGTTACCCTTAATGGGCCAATGTTACCCCCGTTGACGGTATTTAAACCTTACATTTTTTGCGTGAGGAAGTCATGAATTTAAATAATACTTAAATTCTTTAATTTTGTGGGATTTGGAAACTTAACTGTTCACACATATTTATTTAACAGTTTATCTTAAGTAAATAAGTAATAACAATTTGAAAAAAAGTAATTACAACCGATTATTTTGAGAATATCACCATTTTGTACTATTTTTGCATATAAAGTTATAGTAACAATGATATTATATTTTATGTATACATTCACGTGTAGGTACTGAATTTGAACAAAACTCATCCAATAGTTTATCTTATAATGAAGCACAGACAGTGGCAACTCTCAGATTAGAAACAAAAGACTACGTCTCGAACATTTATCAAAATACAAAAGAATTAAAAAATATAAATACTATTGATACTCTATATAAAACTCTAGTTAGGAGTAAGCTAGAGTATGCGTCTGTAATATGGTCATCTCAGTTCCAGTCCCATCAGATGCAAATAGAAAGGATACAGAAAAGATTTTTACGTTATTTATATTTTAAAAAACATTACATGTCGTCTTATGACAAGCAAATTTCATATATTTTTGAATTTAATTATAAAACTTTAAAATCTCGACGATTAATAAATAGTCAAATTTTACTCTATAAGACTGTTAACAGTACATTGAATAACTGCGATTTTCTTAAATTCCTTCAGTTCGATGTAAAAAAAAACAGAATTACGTCATAGGCAACCTTTTGTTATTCCCATTCCTAGAACTGTTTTCTTCAAGAACTCTCCATTGTTTGTTATGTGTAATACTTACAACTCTCTGTCTTTAAACTGTGATTCTCAATTAGATTTCAGTTTAACAGTCGAAAAATTTCATACAATATTAAAAAGAATTGTATTTCCTTAGATATTTAGATTATGAAGAAGTTGTTGTTGTTTTCTAATGCCAGGCATTTGACAATAAAGTCATTTGACCTCTTGCATCCAATATTTTTCAAAGATATTATCATGACCAGCCACTGAAGCACAGATTTTGAGAAAAAATGGCAAGTTGTAGCCGATTTAAGTGAACACCATATTTTAACAATTATGAAGAAGTGTATTATAATGTTTTTACTCTAGTTTTTAAATAATTTTGCATCATTATATTGACATTTGGCACTATATTAACTGCAATATTATATTCTAGCATCTATTATCGTTATGTATTTTCTTTCTTTCGTTTGTGTTTTTTTTTTTTTCTTATTATGTATTTTGTGTATGTATCTGTGTAAGCCACGTGTACTTGGAAGCCTGTTTCTGTTGGTGGTGGATTTAAATAAATATATGCAGCCTTGTAAGGAAGCCAACACAACTCTGAACATGGACGCGAAGTTTAATGAGAGGGGTTGGCTGATGTCACTGTACTGTTCTTATCACAGGTCCAGAGAGCTGGCGCGAGATGGTGAGGGAAGCAGTTGGGAACAGCAAGGACCTGCAGATGGAACTCGTGACCAGCGTCAACAGCTATGGCGACCCTTACGAAGCTTTGTATTGGGCAAGGGTGTACGGCGTTCCAAAGGAGAGACGGCCTTACAATGTGCGCATGCTCCAAGACGAAGACCCAGACATCAGGTAAAATTCCTGTGAGTGAGAGTTGTGATTCTGCATCTTTAAGACAGTGTGTGGATAGTTCCATCACGTTCTGGTATGGAGAACTGTTTGCACTTTATTTTTTTCGATAGTTGGCACTTTCGGTGGGAAATGTGTATTTGAAAACTTCAGAAACGTGATTTTTCTTCATATAAATGCAAATAAAATGCAACAAAACACATGACTTGAAAATGCCATGTCATTGGTGTGACTCATAAAAACAGCTTTTCCTGGGGGTAGATGCAGTGAATCTTTCCTGTACTTAATTTTTTCTTTTTCATCCCAATCAATTGTTTGTTTGTCATCCATTGTATAAATTTACTATTACATCAGTTCTTACTGAAAAGTACCACACGGAGAAATCTTCTGTCTGTTGTACAACACATCACTCTCGTCAGCTGTGCTTAGGACGCATTTTACACTTCACAGTGGTTTTTGCCTCTCAAGCTTTGGCGGACATGAAGCAGTTTTTTTTTTCTCTTTTATGAAAGTAGTTACTATATTATGTAAATTTAGCTGTGATAGATCTTCGGAATATGTATATGAACTTTCTTGTGTTAAAAAAACAACAAATCCATAAATTTTCTAGACATCACAATAACAAAAGTAGACAACAAACACACATTCAAAATATACAGAAAACCAACAACAACACACATACACAACACATCCAACCACCCCACACAACACAAACAAGCTGCATTCCGAACAATGGTACACAGACTACTCAACATACCAATGAACCAACAGGATTACAACGAAGAGCTAAACACAATCAAATACATAGCACAAGAAAACGGATACAACCCCAACATAATAGACAACATAATACGTAAGACAAAACATAATCACAAAAAACAGAAGAATACAACACAAACACAAGAACACAAAAAATACATCACACTAACAGACGAAAACAAAAACACACATAAAATTGCAACCTCGTTCAAGAAATTAAATTACAACATCGCATACAGAACAAATAACACTCTACAAAAACATCTCAACACACAAACAAACAAATACAACCACACAGGTGTATACAAACTCAAATGTAACACCTGCAACAACTTCTACATAGGACAGACAGGCAGATCATTTCAAACACGTTACAAAGAACACATCACAGCCATAACAAAATTACAAAACACCTCCACATATGCAGAACACATCACAAATGCTAACCACACTCACAGAGACATCAACACAGACATGGAAATACTGCAGATCCTACCAAAAAGCCAGAAACTCAACACACTAGAACAATATGAAATATACAGACACGAAAACACACCCCAACGATATTCTCAACACACAACTCAATTTCAAAGCACACACACTCTTCGACTCTACACTACGAACGCACCCACACAGGAAACAAGAGGCGCCAAGACCAACAACGACCAATTCCGAAGATGACCGAAAGTAGGTCGAAACATGTAAACAAAGTACGTTAGAATTTAACACAAGAAAGTTATACATATTCTGAAGTGATACAGTGTTAAAAGTTGTGTAATCATGATGTGTGATAGATCATCGGATCGCCCCTTTTTGAATTCTTCACCAACTCACTTCAGAGTCACACATAAGAAAAATGAACAATCTGCATACAGCTAATACTGCAGTCAGAAAGCGAGCATAATCTGAACCACGGCCAACTAGATCACTGTGACTGCAGATCTTGTGCTGTAATGTTACGTCCGTGTCCGCATAAAGTACAATTAAATTAATCAAACCATGTGCATGTTCCCCCTAATTAAGGATCATAGAAGAAAAGTGCATTCTGTATGCTTTCTGTTTCTAGTTGAAGTTCATTTTTTATTTTATTGGGTTATTTTACGACGCTGTATCAACATCTTAGGTTATTTAGCGTCTGAATGAAATGAAGGTGATAATGCCGGTGAAATGAGTCCGGGGTCCAACACCGAAAGTTACCCAGCAGTTGAGGTTCAAATCAGTGTTTTGTCCTTACTGGTCTTTCATCATTGAAGGTATAATGATTATCATAGCACTGAGGGTGATGGATCCTTCAGTCTCACAGTTGCCTCTGTGATTACCTGCACTCGTGACTGTATTGCACTCACTCACTCCACAGCCAGCAGCAGGGGGCAGCAGCCGTCGTGCCTGGAGGTGCGCAGCCTGAGCAGGAGACGTGGGACGATGACTGCACCCAGATTGTGTACCACACGTTGCCCCTGCCTTACGACAACATTGTGCTCATTGACTCGGAGAGGAAATTCGAGCGTTTCCTGGACTTCTTAAAAGTACGTGATGTTACAGTCTAGCTCGGCTTCCCAACTCTGTGTAATTAGTAGCAGTGTGGTCACTGAAAACAAGCACTTTTCAGTAATAAAGTATAATGAAAAAAAGACCCTTATCTTCTGTTGGAGATATAAACATCCTTAAAATGAATGAATGAAATAAGTATAATAATCCTTCAATAACTGTCTTTTTAACCTAATAAATAATACAAGAAATTACATTAGGTCATTACACAATCAAATATGACTAGCGCTTTCGCCAATTAAATGGCATCTTCAGGTCTAATTAGCATATGGTAATGCTTTAAGCATAAAGACGTAGGTAAAAAGCAACATAGTAAAATATGATGAATTGCATGATGTGAGATAATTAAGACAACATTACATGAATAACTGTACAATCACAAAGTAATGTAATAATAATCACTTCCCTTCAGGGGCGGACGCAGGATTTTTTTTCGGGGAGGGATTTGAGGAGATAGTAAAAATGGAGTAATGACAAATAAGTTTATATACTCATAATTTGTTTCCGAGTCACAAACATTTACAAGTTGGCCTGAGTAGCGTAGTCGGTATAGCCTTCTGTGCTCGAAGTTGCGGATTCTACCCCAACCCAGCTCGATGGCATTTAAGTTTGCTTAAATGCGACAGGCCTCATATCAGTCGATTTACTGGCATGTAAAAGAAGTCCTGAGAGAAAAAATTCCGGTACACCGGCGACACTGATATAACCTCGGCAATTGCGAGCGTTATTAAATAAACCATATTTTTTAATTTTAACATTTACAATGACTGCAATACAAAAACAATGACAGAATGACATTTACAGAAGAAGGCGACGAGGCTTCTTAGACATTTCATCCAGTACTTCATGAGCTTTTATTTCTACATTTTTATGTATATACATCAAGGCCAGTCCATTTAATCTGTCTGCTCCCATCGTGCTCCTCAAGTAAGTCTTCAAATACCGCAATGTTGAGAACGACCGTTCTGGTGTTGCTGTAGTTACAGGCAACGTGCAGAAAAGTTTCAGTGCCTTGCGAGTGCAGGGAAAAATAATTTCATTGCACCTGTTCAAAGATGATATAAAATCAGTAGGTATTAGGTGAAGATTTTTCTGATCAAGGAAATTTCTTCTCCACATCTTCAATTCATTGAAGAAAGACTCTGGTGATGCAACAACATCATTGGGCCACTGATTTACTATAGCCTCAACAGCAGTTTCTAAATCTTCATCTGATGCTCGCACTATGTTTTTAGGCAGCAAAGTTTGTATGGACTTTAGGATTCCCTTACGATTTAAAAACCTGTCCTTGAGCTGACTAATGAAATAGTCTAAGAAGAGAAGGAAAATTGAAAGCCTAAAATACTCTTCATGACTGTCTTGAAGTAAGAACGCTGTGTTTGTCTTCCTGCAGTTCTTGGAATTTAACACTTTAGCAAAGAGAATTTACGTGGAAAACTCTCTAATTCCTATGTACATTCACGAATTAAAATTAATATTATTTTTGTTTCTTGTTTCGTATTTTTCTCAAAATTTCGGGAGGGGATATATCCCCTTAATCCCCCCCCTTGCATCCGCCCCTGCTTCCCTTTAACTCTGTTAAATATAGAATATAATCTAAATTTAACAGAAGAAATACTGAAATCAGAAGTAAACACTGAAATACTGAAACAATTGTCTTTAGAGACAATTAATATTAGGTATCCTCCACAAAACTGGCTTCATTTATACACCGACGGATCCTTGATCTCCAGAGAACAAGGTGCCGGTGCAGGTGTTACGTGCTGTCTCTTCTCACTTTATAGATCTCTTGGATATGGAACAACAAGTTTTGATGGAGAAATCGTTGCAATAAGTGAAAGTCTCAGGAATCTTCTATGCCACATCAATAAATTTAGGAATGCAGTTATATTGTCAGACTCCAAAGCAACTGTTCTATCAATAGTCCCTAAACACACACCTCCATCTCAAACAGCAGAAATAACTAAAACGCTCTCTCAATTAATATCACTCAATAAAAGAATTGTATTCCAATGGATACCATCCCATTGTGGAATCCTGGGAAACGAGAATGCGGATGCTTTAGCAAAGAAGGGCAGCACTGCTACTTACAGACCTGTCACTAAATCTACGTATTCCTCTGTGAACAGATTTATTGAATCTACATACTTAGACTTCACCAAACAAAATTTGATAACTCAATCCCAAGGGAAAAAATGGAACTCTCTGCATCAAAATCCACAGTTGATTCCCGATTTACCACGAAAATCGTCTGTAGCTGCATTTAGATTGGCAACAGGCCATGACTGTTTGGCCAAACACCTGCATAGAATTGGAATATATCAGTCCCCTAACTGCCCATTGTGCAACTCAAACCAAGAAATGGATTCGGAACACCTCAAAATCTGTGCTTCATTGGCTGGTCATGATAACATCTTTGAAAAATATTGGAGTGCAAGAGGTCAAATGACTTTATTGTCAAACGCCTGGCATTAGAAAACAACAACAACATAATAATCACTTGAAAGGCGTAGTGGTTATAGTGATTAAACCTCATATAGAGTCTAGGTGTTAAAATACAGAATCCATGCATTAAATAGAAGGCTGCAAAAACATGTGTGCAGCTTAGAAGTATGAAGATGACACGGTTAAAATGGGTAAAAATGTTGCAGCAGTCATCATGACCCAAAAAATGGGCAGCATGTTATGAATAAAATTTGAAGCTGTAGGAAGAACCAACGTTTGAAGGCCAGTTGCGTGGTGTTGACTGATCAATGACTGACTAATGTAATTTCTTGTATTATTTATTAGATTAAAAAGACAGTTATTGAAGGATTATTATACTTATTTCATTTATATGCTAACTTGTCGGACCAATATGCCTCTTAAATTAAATTAAAAAAATTAAATTAAAAAAAAATCCTTAAAATGGTATACTTTACATACTTTCATTCTATAATGAAATATGGATGAATATTCTGGGGCAACTCATCTGAAGCTAAACATATTTTTGTTTTACAAAAGAAAACCCTAAGCAAAATGACAAGTGTGTATAAAAGGACAAAATGTAAAGAGATTTGCCAGAATTTAAGAAATCTTGACTTTACCTTGTGAGTACATTATTTTCCTTACATTTGATGTTAAAAATCAATATGCTTTTAGTGCTAATCAGAATATTCATAATTTTATTACCAATCTCAGCTGTTTTAAAGAAGGAGTTAATTGTTCGTGTATTACAAGCTTCCTTAATTATCTTTAAGCTTTGTAGGACCAAAAGAAGCAGATTAGAACAGAATTAACAAACTTTCTCCGTACTCATACCTTCTGCTCAACTGATGAACTGTTCATGTTTTTAAATTGAACGAAGTTTGTGAGGAAAATTGCTGATTTTATGCCTTTGAATCTGCATATTAAATGTTGAACCAATTTACTACTGTGTTCAAAAAGTTCCCGGAATTTTACTACCATTTTTCGTATTAATATATAACAAGGGATATTATACATTTGTTTTGTTGGTAACATTCATGATGTCATTTCCTTAAAGTTTGTTGATAACGGCGATTGTTGGTTTTGAGTTGTAGGCAATTGTTTATCATAGTGTTTTGTTTGTTCGTCGCATTTTGTAATTATGTCCACAGAGCAACGTACAAACATCAAGTTCTGTGTTTTGTTACACAAAACTCCTGCAGGGACATTAAGATTGTTGGAAGAAGCATATGGCGAAGCAGCAATGAAAAAAACTCAAGTGTATGCCTGGCATAAACGCTTTTCTGGTGACTGCGATAGCATCAAAGATGATGTACGCAGCGGCCGACCAACAACTAAAACAAATGAAGCAATCGCTCAGCGTGTGCGTAATGTTGTGAGGGACGATCGACGTAAAACCATAAAAGAGATAGCAGCAGAGGTCGGAATATCAGTCGGAAGTGTACACAATGTTCTTCACAAGCATCTCAACATGCATTACGTGTCTCAGAAGTTAGTTCCGAAAATGTCGGCAGAACAGAAAGAAACAAGAATGACTCTTTCTGGGGACATGATCAGTATGGCTGATGAAGATGGTGATTTCTTAAACAAAATTATTGCTGGTGATGAAACTTGGTGCTACTTGTACGACCCAGTCCCTAAACGACAGTCATGTGAGTGGAAATCGAAAACATCTCCTCGGAAGCAAAAATTTCCTAGGGATACTTCCAAAGGCAAAGTTATGTTGGAAGTTTTCTTCGATTCTCAGGGTCTCATCCACCATGAGTTCATTCCAGAAGGTCGTACTGTAACGAAAGAATTGTACGTAGAAATCCTCCGTCGCCTCCGGGACGCAGTGAGAAGGAAACGTCCAGAAAAGTGGGTAGAAAACAACTGGTTCCTTATGCATGACAATGCACCTGCTCATCGCGCAATTATTGTAAAGAATTTTCTTGCCAGGCACAACATAACTGCTTTGGATCACCTACTATACTCTCCTGATCTCTCACCACCTGATTACTTTCTGTTTCCCCGTCTGAAAAGTCATCTGAAAGGACGGAGATTCAATGCTGAAGAGGTTATCGCAAACGCGACGAGAGCACTAAGACGGGTTTCACAAAATGGCTTCCAGGCCTGCTTCTAGAAAGTCTACACGCGTTGGCAAAAGTGTGTTGTTGCGGAAGGCAACTATTTTGAAGGGAATGCTGTAGAATAGTGTTTAAGGTACGTTGTTTCTATGATACTAGCAAATTCCGGGAACTTTTTGAACCTAGTATGAATATATAATTGTGAGGAGAATTCATTGTTCTTAGTGATATTGATGCATATCAATGGTCTTTGATTTGTATGAGTCTTGTTGGAGCAGGTTTATCCACAGAAGAAATTTGTAACCTTTCTTAAGGGGGTGATGGATGAAATTTCTATTTTCTACATTTTTCAAGCTGCGTCCTTGGAGCTCGCAGTGTTAGTTTTCCATTATTCTCCAGTCTTCTCTAAGAGCAGAACATCGCAGGTTGTAAGACTATTGAATATTTTTGTTGTAGGATGTGTCAATGGTAGGCATAGACTCTGAATGGAAGCCGTACTTCGGTACGAAGAGGAACGAGCTGGCCTTGATACAGATCGCATCTAAAGAGAAAGTGCACATTCTGGACGTGTGCAGCCTAGGCTCCAGATGTCCCCACTTGTGGCACGAGCTGGGTCAGCTGCTCTTCTCCAATGAGAACATCGTCAAGCTAGGTAACCATGTGTCATGTCTGCAGATGCTACAGGAGTCCCCCAGAAATACAAGCTAAGCTTTCAGCATGCCTGGTACACACAGTGGTGTCTCCTAACTGCCAGTTCATACAACTCTGTTTATCCGGAATTGATGTGCTTGAAATATAATCTATACTAATAATAAATCTGTAGCCGAAATTTTTCTGGTAATTTTCGATTTTCCAAAAAATAATTGGTCCTAACATATATAATTAACCGCCCTGAAACCGGAAATCGCTTTTTTGACATTTTTGTTTGTATGTCTGTCTGTCTGTCTGGATGTTTGTTACCTTTTCATGCGATAATGGCTGATAATTTATATGAAAATTAGAATATAAATTAAGTTCGTTGTAACTTAGATTTTAGGCTATATGGCATTCAAAATATTTTATTTAAAAGGGGGATCATAAGGGGATGTGAATTAAATAAATCGAAATATCTCCCTTATTATTAATTTTCATGAAAAATATTACATAACAAAAGTTTCTTTGCAAATCAAGATTTTCAGGTATAACTCCCTGTAAAGTTGATTTGAATAATTTCGAGGGAAAAATTGTTCCGGAGCCGGGTATCGAACCCGGGACCTTTGGTTTAACGTACCAACGCTCTACCAGTGAGCTACTCGGGAACTCTAACCGGCACCGATCCAATTCTTCCCTCTATATCCACAGACCTCAAAGTGGGCTGACAACCGTCAAGCAACCAACTTCGAGTGCACACTAACTCCGTGTGACTTAAATTGTGGTTTTCTGTTAACGAACAGTGACGTGTATTATGCAAATCAAGATTTTCAGGTATAACTCCCTGTAAAGTTGATTTGAATAATTTCGAGGGAAAAATTGTTCCGGAGCCGAGTATCGAACCCGGGACCTTTGGTTTAACGTACCAACGCTCTACCACTGAGCTACCCGGGAACTCTAACCGACACCGATCCAATTCTTCCCTCTATATCCAGTTGACGGTTGTCAGCCCACTTTGAGGTCTGTGGATATAGAGGGAAGAATTGGATCGGTGTCGGTTAGAGTTCCCGAGTAGCTCAGTGGTAGAGCGTTGGTATGTTAAACCAAAGGTCCCGGGTTCGATACCCGGCTCCGGAACAATTTTTCCCTCGAAATTATTCGAAAGTTTCTTTAAAAATAATGTCCGATAAGTTTTATTCTATGCAAAATTTTGATAGGACCGATATTTAATGAGATAAATGAGTTTCAAATTACAATAACAACGCCATCTAAGGCGCTGTAATGAAATAAAAAACAAATGACTTCGTCTATAAGGGCCCTTGGATAACAACAATCGAAAGCTATGAAATATACGGTAGCCTACAGAGAATGTTTCTGTGTTTGTATGAAGTAATATCGGAAGCTAAATTAACCGATTTGTATAATTAATTATTAATTCACCATTGGAAAGTGTAGTTTCTCTAGATGGACATAATGCTATAATGTTATTACAGTAACTTGTGAGTGAATCGAGGACAGGTAAGATTAAAATAGCTTCTTATGCACAGAAAACTTGATAGGCTATTCTGTACGTTTCCTGTATTTCCTAAAATAATTTTTATGACCGAATGAGTGGTCTCTGGATCAAAATGACCTCATTTTAATATTTTAAATACAATTTAAATTAAGTAACATAATAAACGATTTATCCTTATATCAAACACAAATGTTCCCTGGATCAAATGTCCTATTTTAATTATGTAATTACTTTATATTTATTTCTAACGGGTGCAGCGGAGCGTACGGGTACGGCTAATACTTTTTAATAAAACATGAATATGTTTTTATTTAATTTGAAAAAACAAAATGGCGAACACAAAATTAATCTTTACGATTTTTTCATTTTGTTTCTTGCATAAAATTAATAGCTAAATGAAATATGCGACACAGCATGTTCCCATACTATTCTCATGCGCAGAATTAATTTAATTTTTCGTTGCGAATTATTTAAATCCAGCAGTGACCAGATATGATAGAGATTGTTAAGAGAAATTTTCAGTCAGTTGTAAAGTATTTGTTACTTAGTATACCATACAAAGAACGTCTGAAAAATTTAAAATGAAAGGGAGAGGTTTGTTTGGGTCTTATACTAAACCACATTTGTACAGTTAAACCTCTCCTTATGGACACCCCCAGGATACGGACAGATTTTTATGTCCCAACTGAAATAATATAGAAATAATGATAAATTTAACTCTCGTTTACGGACACTCTCAGACATGGACATGGACAGCTGTTTCACAGTCCTAAAGCTTGCTTTACCTCCTGACTGCGGACAGAGCTTGGATTTCAAAACCTACAAAAATGGAAAATTTAGTACAGAAATTCCTTAACATGAAAGAAGACAATAAGGTATAACTCTTCTCGGGTTCTGAAGAAGATGGCAGAGCTAGCCGTCGAAAGCTTGGAAGCTAATCTCCAACTCACCTGGCTGAGAACCCGAGAAGAGTTATTCTACATCAAACACCGGGAAAGCCTCAAGTCATACAAGACAATAAGGGTTTTGTAGGCTACCACTAGCCCAGCCAGCTACCCCTTGTTAGCTGGAAAGCGGGTGGATAAACAAACTCATAAAATTTAACCTGTGTGATGGGCCCAAGGTTTCCACGATCGTGAAATTGTATTCGACACAGGATAGGGTTAGTAGGATTATTCTCTTCACTTCAATCAGTTGTTCTGTTTCGAGAGACATGGCACCTGAACGTAAAGGTTAAGTTGAAAACTGTAAATTACAGTACTGCATAATTGTAGACCTAGAATAAAACTGCATGGCAGAGTACTGTATTTTCCTTTTTCGGTCTTATCTACTGTAGTTCAAAGCTGCAAAGAATTTACTGTAGTATTATTACTATTTAATACGAGAAAAATGAGGTGGGCGAGACCTCATACAAAATGAATATGTGATGTATTTACTGTAGTATACTGTATTTGGAATTAAACTGAAATTCAAATTCAAATTTATTCACAATTTACATTTGAAATGATACATATGAATAGATACCCGAAATGAGCATATGCTCGTGCTCGGGTACAGTCCAGTAGTCTACATAAATTTTACAGAGATCAAATAATAATGCTGGTGATAGAAATAATAATAATAATAATAATAATAATAATAATAATAATAATAGAATATCCGTGACGGAGATGATACAAAGATAGTAATACAAATTAATTCATTAATAATAATAATAATAATAATAATAATAATAATAATAATAATAATAATAATGACGATGATTTATTTAACCTGGTAGAGTTAAGGCCATACGGCCTTCTCTAACACTCAACCAGGAGTAAAACTGCGTTACAAAAAACACTACAAATTTACAAAGTACACACAAAACTGAATAAGATAATAATAATAAAATGTAAACAACAAGTAAGTAGAAATCAGACATAATATATAACATACAGAAAAAAATGAAAAAGCATAATAAAATGTGAACAACAGGTCAAAATAAATGAGACATACAAAGTATAAAAAAATAAGACAATTATTGATAATAATAATAATAATAATAATAATAATAATAATAATGATAACCTACAGTAATACATTTCATTTAAAGCGTGAAGTGATACATAATGCTTATTATGGATTTACTGTTAGATTGGGGAGCCTCCCTTCCAATAAAGGACACCTCCCAGATGCTGACAGATTGTTACGTCCCTTCGAAGTCCGTAATGAGAGGTTTCACTGCATGCATACTGTACATGCGGCAGATGTTGTTTTTCGTTACCTTGGTGGTGTAGAGGTAATTTTGTTATTGTTTCTTTGATTCTGCTGCAGGTTTCGGACTCCTGACGGACATGAGCATGATGCAGAGGGCTCTGCCCCATCTAGGGGCCTCCAGTCTGAGTGGGGCTGGCTACATCGACCTGGTGGTGCTCTGGAGAAAGTTGACTCTCGACTACCCATTTGTATTTCCATACACAGGTAAATACATTTTGAATGGCAGGCCTACATTTGTCACAGTATACCAAATTAGATCATTCATTTCTTGGAAGATCTGTTGGTTACTGTCAGAGTGCTGCATTGGAGTTAAATCGCTCGCTTGAACTCGGTCGAGTGTCGCACCCTCGAGTGAGATACGATCGGTCGTGATACACTCGTAATAAGTAGAAGCACAGTACAAGGTCATCTTACCGACATGTCTTATCTTGTATGGAAGGCGACAGATAAGATACACATATGTTTTGCTCACACGGTAAAAATAAGGCTTTATTTTCTGCGTTTATGACAAACGTTTAATGGAACAGTCAATGGAACGTACCAAAACAGGAACATGAAGTTATAAATAAAGTAGTATGAAAAACTTCGATATACAGTTATTATTGCTAATTAATAATTATTCAATATTTGATTTACCACATATATAATATGATAGGTCCATACATAGTGTTCCGCCTATATACTGCGACAATGTAGAAACGTTTTACAAAATATTATTGATATAGCACTAGATTAATAACAATATTAGTACAGAGATAACGTCACAGAAAATATAATAAAACGAATAATCATGCTGCACAACTGTTACAGACGCAAAGATTGATACACTAATTATTAGAGATCATTATAATTATTATTATTATTATTATTATTATTATTATTATTATTACTAGAAAACTTGATACAGTTCTTGCATTATCGTGATTGTGTTCTCCATTTATAATAATTACATTTACATCCAATAACATCTATCAGATATGGCAAAAACAAAATCACTCCTGTGTGTGTGGGGGTGGGGGACATTTACCTACAACATTTATATTACATTTTAAAGTAAGTTTTGTAGTTGTACTATGGAGAGGTTAGTTAAACACTGCAAAGTTTTGAAATGATAAACATCTATGATGTTACTACACAGTTCATCACTGTAACAAGAATGAATGTCTAACGCTCGGCTTATACAGTTCGAGGATTTATTGCTCACGACAATTTTACCCATCATGTATGTGTGCTACCTATCGGATTATGCTCGAGCGAAAACATCCGATGCAGACCTCTGGTTACTGTGCTTATCTCTGAACCAAAATAAGATGTGTTCACTTCAAGTCAAAAGAAATATCAGACTTTTATTTCAAATCCCAAACATCCTTGATATCCCAACCCACAATAACAATCTCGAACAGCAGAAACGAATCCCCTGCCACTTTTTTGGTAGGTAAATTCTCTTCTCTAGTGGTTCTTTGACAGTCCATTTCATGAGGGATGAATACTACAGTGTTTGAAACCTGAGCATTTGCGGCAATCCAAGACTTGTCCTCTTTGTATGCTTCAGTATGCTTGCTCCACCAACCAAAAGTGATCATTAGGGACCGGATTTTTATGTAATTACAGATTATATTCCTTTCCACCTAACCGTATATAAATAACAAATCTTCGCGAATCTTGTATTGTCGGACCATCAGATCTGTGCCCCCGTAAGATATGCGAACTGAACCCTAATTCCTTCTCAGCCTCGGTAATTCATTTCTTTCCCTGCATCCCTATCTCTCTCCTTTCTATCTCTCTCCCTTTCTCTCCCCCACTACTCACAATTTTGGCCTTCTTGCGGGACAGTTTACAATATTTGCACTTGCAGTCCAGTGTTGTCAACTCAACATGAATACTGTAGCACGGAGTGGCGAAAGAAATATTATTAAGCAAGTACGTAATAGCATTTTGCGATGAAGAGAAACAAACAGGTCAATATCTGTTTCCTATAAATCAGGCAACGAAAAGAGCAACTGATATCACAGATGAGGCTTATTTTATTTCAATTGATTATGTGTTAATATTACTTACTTAACTAATACCAATAATACAACATATTATGTAATTTATATAGATAGGTCAGAACTCCTAATAAAGAAAATCAGGACAGAGGGAGTCTGTGCAGGAGATGAAAAGCTAGAATCACCAGGGAAGAACAGACCAAGGGAACCTTTAATTATTGTAGATGATATGAACAGATGTATTTTAAGAAGAAAGATACAAGAATTTTATACCATTCAGAAAGAAGTTCCAACATTGAAGAAATTACTGAAGCTTGCGAGAGAAGCAATAATTTCCAAGGTTGGAGAGAAACACTAAGGAAAGTGTTTCGAGACATGGGATTTAGGTTTAAAAAATGTAGAAATATAAGATGTATTTTGATTGAAAGAAATGATATTGTAGCATGGAGGACCAGTTATTTATGACACCGTTTGACGGAAGTTTGGCAACATCCCTATTCGGCAAGGTTCGTGGCCTGCTGTTTAATGTGGTGGGAGGAAAGCGGGTGGAATGGAGTGAGTACAGGCGTTAACTTTTCCAAGAACGACGACAGCGCTGAAGGGGCACAGATCCGATGGTCCGACAATAATTACCATTAATATATTAAAATTTGATACTACATATTTTTACATATTTACCCTACATTACATTTTATGGCTTGGTATTACATAAATCTATATATTTAGGGGTTTTAATCATTTTTACTTCTTTAAAAGGAAAAAAAACCTTCTGCTGGGGAAGTTTACAATTTGAAATACAAAGAGTTAAAAAGCCTTTTTACCTACCCGAAAAAAGGATATATTTGAGGGGCCCACAGCCAGAGTGGACCAAGTCCACCAGTGATCAGTTTATGGATTAATACAATCTCGGACGAAGAAAACTTAGATTTATTCATTGCCATAACAACAAAGTCCATAACTCATTTGTTACTCCACAGAGGGCAGCATTTCCTGGACTTGGTCCACTCTGGTTGTGAACCCCTCATTTCGGGACGAAACTTAACATCTTAGTTCCAGGAAGTAAATGAGGCACTCACCCCTTACCGCCCACTGTAAATATCAGTGAACAAAAGGCAACCTTCCTCATACAACTACCTTGTATTGTAAAAATCAAGGAGGGAGTAATCTCATACGCATAAGTGGACGACATAGTAGTAGGGTCTAAAGACCTTACAAAGTTACGACAAAGAATAAACATCATGGTAAAATGGTGCAATAGAAACAAATTTGATATAAATATGAACAAGACAGAAATGATGATAATTAGGAACGGCGGAAGAGCACCAGAAACAGTAGAAATCGTCATGAAGAACAGAAAATTAAAAATTGTACCAGACAACAAATATCTAGGTTTAACAATACAAACCAGCGCAGATATTGATATTAAATATTTTCATGATTTTACATATTTTATGCTCGACCATGCCGAAATGTAGTAATTATACACCAGGTAGCAGCCCTTTAATGGACCTCATTAAAGTACACCTATTCATTAAAGTTCAGGTGTTACACCAATCAGAAAATACCATTGTAGCAATATGAAAGCGCAAGTATCGATTATTCTCGGATATGCAATCGAAAGACAACAATAAATCAATAAATCACCTATATTTGAAATAAAGTCAGTTCTGTTACTATAATAATTAGTGTTAATTGTAAATAATATTCAAATAAATTCAATTTGTCATCTCGTTTTTCAATGTCTAATTCAATTTCAAGGTTATATCAAGATTAATGTTTATTTTACTCTCTAGATTATATCAAGGTCAATGTCGACATTTGTTTCCTGGAAAAAATCAATACTTTCGCGTCTGCGCACATCTCACAATTTACGAGCTATTGCACAAGGCCAGTTCCGCTCCTCAGACAGATAAGAATAACATGAATACTTATGAATAATTTCAAGTTAGAAATATGGTCGAGCAAAAAAAGTCGTATGAAACTTGACTATAATGGTAATTAAGACGCTCGTATGAAAATTATGAAACTCGCTTGCGCTCGTTTCATAAACAAACATACTCGCGTCTTAATTACTACCATTATAGGCTCGTTGCATAATATACTATTGGTACATATTCAGCTTATTTTTCTTACATAAATATGTACATATTTCACACCTTGTTATTACATAAAAATCCGGTCCCTAGTGACCATGCTAGCTGTATGTAGTTCCGAAATAACAGACGCAATCTTCCTCTGTGGTCTTAATGGGTTTAAATTCAACAGAGTATGATGGATTTTAAAGAGTAATGCAATCTTCCAGAAAAGAAATAAAGCTGAGAGACTCGTATCTTAAGTTGTGCATAGGAAAGAATCCTGTCCCTACAGACAAATTTGTGGAACATTTCTTGCTGAAGTTGAAATTGAGACTAGCACATTTGGGCCCACAAGTGATTGGGCTTATCTCACTTAATTCATACTGTGAAAGTAATAGAGCCGGATCCTTCCTCCACCCTGCGTTACAGATGATGATGGAGCCTCAGGAGAGAGCTTGACGCGCCTGGTGCAGCTGTGCCTGGGGCGCCCCCTGGACAAATCGGATCAGTTCTCCAACTGGGAGAGGCGGCCCCTGAGGGAGAGTCAGAAGATGTACGCAGGTGAGCCAGAAGGTTGCTTGTTTGTTTGGTTGGTGCAGATTGCAAGAGTTGATGACATTTAAATGTGTATTGTTTTCTTCCAGCCCTGGATGCGTATTGTCTGCTGGAGGTTTATGAAGTGCTTTCACAGTGTGCACAGGAGCAGACCATTCCTTTCTACGAGATATGCAACGAAGTGATGTCGGATGTTAAATCTCCAAGGAAGACTGCCAAACATTCCAAGAAACCAGCCAAACGAGAGGTGAGAACATGTTCTGTAGGGGGGTGTAGTAGTAGCAGCAGCAGCATTACTATGATGATGATGATGATGATGATTATTATTATTATTATTATTATTATTATTATTATTATTATAACGATAATAGTGTGACAGCTGCAACGGGGTTCGAATACGCGTACAACAGGGCGCATGGCAGACAAGACGCTGGTACGGGGAGCATCTGCATGCTGAAGGGCAGAGGGGGTGTATTACGTCAACGCGACGAGGGGAAGTTGCGCGCGCAACTGCTACGTGCGGAGTGAAGGGGGGACGGACTCTCCCGACTCTTCCAGAAGTCCGTCGAAGTGGAGATATCCAGATAATTCGAGAGAGCTATCTCTGCACACCCGTAGAAATTTCTCGCAACTATGATTTTGCTATAAAAGAAGAAACGCCAGCGAACTTGAGCAGTTTTCAGTTTATTCAGCCATTCAGTGAGTAAGCCAGAGCAAGCAAGCCAGTCTTGTGTACCGGAGTTCGACTCGAGTGTGCGTCCGCAACTGTGTCAGCATCCGAAGGCCTGAGTTCGAGTGCAGTGGACTGTCTCTGACTGAGCTAGAAGAACTGTGAACTGAGAACTGACAGTTCTGATTTGTAAATAGTGCTTTGTGAATATTAGTTAAGATTAACAGTTCATTGTTGTTCGTAATAGTCCAAGTAAATTGTCATTGTCGTTTGCGGAGTGCAATAACGAACGCTGTGTTGCTGTGCGGAGAGCAAATCCCATTGTTGACGGGAGTGAAGTTAAATTGTAGAGACTGAATAGTTATTGTTGTGACAATAAATTACATTGTTGTTGTTCAGTAATAAAAATTACAATAGTCATATTAAAATTGGCCTGGCATTAGAAAACAACATATTAAAATTGGAAAAATCTTTTCACAACAAATAGAAACCTCCAAAGGGTTGAGACAAGGCTGCAGCTTATCAGCAATACTGTTCAATATATACATCGAACAGGTACTGAAACAATGGAAACAAAGCTGTCAAGGAATGGGAATAAAAATAGAAGATAAATTCATATTTAATTTACAATTTGCAGACGATCAAGCAGTGATTGCCCAAGATCTTTTTGATTTAGAATTTATGGTCAAAAGATTAAACAAATTTTATGAATCCTGGGGTCTTTCTATAAATTATAAGAAGACAGAATATTTGGCCATTAATACTAAAAGTAGTGATACTATTGTTATAGATGATGAAATTGAAATTAAACAAGTTAACCGGGCAAAATACATAGGTACAATTATAACTGAAGCAGAAGGTATTCGCGAAGAGAAAATAAAAAACCGAATTGAACAAAGTAAAAAAGTCATAACATGTTTAAATTCTATTTGGTGGGATAAACATCTTTGGAAGGATACCAAAAAATTTATTGGCAAAATGTTAGCTGAATCTGTATTAAACTACGGAAGTGAAATTTGGATAACGAATGCATATTATGAAAAAGAATTTTGGCCGTAGAAATGGATTATTTGAGACGAAGTGCTAGAGTCTCCCGCTTGGACCACATTAAAAATGAAGAAATCAGGCATAGAATGGATGCTGAAGAGACAATGTTAAATAGAATAGAAAATAAGAGTTTCAAGTGGTTTGGTCATCTGATGAGAATGGGCGAAGATAGATGGCCTAAACAAATTTACCAGTGGAAACCTCCAGGAAGAAGAGGAAGAGGTAGACCAAAAAGAACTTGGGACAACGAAGTAATGGAGGTCATGCACAAGAGGGGGTTGAGGACTGAAGACGCACAAGACAGAAGGCTTTGGAGGATTGGCACAGGAAGACGGCAGTAGCTGTAGAATTCTGAATATATATATATATATATAATTATTAGTAGTAGTAGTAGTAGTAGTAGTAGTAGTAGTAGTGGTAGTAGTAGTGGTGGTGGTGGTAGTGGTGGTGGTGGTAGTGGTAGTAGTGATAGTGGTAGTAGTAGTGGTAGTGGTAGTAGTAGTAGTAGTGGTAGTGGTAGTAGTGGTAGTGGTAGTAGTAGTTGTAGTAGTGGTGGTAGTGGTAGTGATAGTAGTGTTAGTGGTAGTAGTGTTAGTAGTAGTAATGGTAGTGGTAGTTGTAGTGGTAGTGGTAGTAGTAGTTGTAGTGGTGGTAGTGGTAGTAGTGGTAGTTGTAGTAGTGGTAGTAGTAGTAGTAGTAGTGGTAGTGGTAGTAGTGGTGGTAGTGGTGGTAGTGGTAGTAGTGGTAGTGGTAGTAGTGGTGGTGGTAGTGGTAGTAGTGGTGGTAGTAATGGTAGTAGTGGTGGTAGTAGTAGTGGTGGTAGTAGTGGTAGTAGTGGTGGTAGTAGTGGTGGTAGTAGTAGTAGTAGTAGTGGTAGTGGTGGTAGTGGTGGTAGTAGTAGTGGTAGTGGTAGTGGTGGTGGTAGTAGTAGTGGTAGTAGTAGTAGTGGTAGTGGTGGTAGTGGTAGTAGTGGTGGTAGTAGTAGTGATGGTAGTAGTGGTAGTAGTAGTCGTAGTAGTCGTAGTGGTAGTAGTAGTGGTAGTGGTGGTAGTAGTGGTGGTAGTAGTAGTGGTGGTAGTAGTGGTAGTGGTAGTAGTAGTAGTAGTGGTAGTGGTAGTAGTGGTAGTAGTAGTAGTGGTAGTGGTGGTAGTGGTAGTAGTGGTGGTAGTAGTAGTGGTAGTGGTAGTAGTAGTGGTAGTGGTAGTAGTAGTGGTATTGGTGGTTGTGGTAGTAGTAGTGGTGGTAGTGGTAGTAGTGGTAGT
Source organism: Periplaneta americana (assembly GCF_040183065.1). Lineage (NCBI taxonomy): Eukaryota > Metazoa > Arthropoda > Insecta > Blattodea > Blattidae > Periplaneta > Periplaneta americana. The sequence continues at coordinate 3,722,325 of NC_091124.1, read as the reverse complement.
GGTAGTAGTGGTGGTAGTGGTAGTAGTAGTGGTAGTGGTGGTAGTGGTAGTAGTAGTGGTGGTAGTAGTGGTAGTAGTAGTCGTAGTGGTAGTAGTAGTGGTAGTGGTGGTAGTGGTAGTAGTGGTAGTGGTAGTAGTAGTAGTGGTAGTGGTAGTAGTAGTAGTAGTAGTAGTGGTGGTGGTAGTAGTAGTGGTGGTGGTAGTAGTAGTGGTAGTGATAGTAGTGGTGGTGGTAGTAGTGGTGGTGGTAGTGGTCAGGGCTAGACCGGCGTCAGCGGAAAGTCGTATGCGTAGTAACTGCTGCTCTATCGCAGTGATCAGACCTCTTGCTCGCGTACATTTCGTGTTCACAGAGTGAGGGTGCAGCTGTATACCATATGTTTAGAGTGCAGTAGTGTGTCCATTAGCCTTGAACAACGAGTGTTTATTTACGACAACTTTGTGAAATACGAATCTGGGATAACAATTGTAACAAACTTCCGTCAGTCATTCCCTGATTCGCCAGAGCCTTCTAAAGCAATGATTTACAATTCAGTGAAGAAATTTCGTACAACTGGATCAGTATTGGATAAGAAACGAACATGTGTGAAGCATGTTCTCACTGAGGAGATGATAGATGAAATTGACCATCGACCAGAGAGAAGTCCTACGACGTCATCCCGCCGTGTAGCTCAGCAGGTAGAGGTGTCACAGTCTTCAGTGATAAGAGGTACGAAACAATTAAAATTAAAATTTTACAAAATTCGTATAGTTCAGAGGTTAATGGAACCTGATTTTCATAGCAGACTTAGGTTTTATGTGTGGTTCCAACAGTCAGTATATGATGGACTACTTGACCCCACCTTAATTTTTTATAGTGACGATGCATGGTTCCATCTCAGTGCTTAAAAGTAGAGTTTATGCGAATAACCCAGATTCACTTGAAGAACTGAAAGAAAATATCCGGCATGAAATTCGAGCCATTTCGGAGAACGAACTGCAGCGAGTTGCTGGATATGTCTTCAGATGTGCAGCCTGCCAGATATCACAAGGACGTTATTTCGAACATGAATTGTGAATTCAGTAAGTACATCATTACGCAATACTAACCACAAAAGTGTGGAACGAATCCTCCGCATATGGTAGCATCGATACATATGAATCAGCTGCCAGGAGTGCAATTAGGAGTTTTAGCCCTGACTGGTTCACCCTTTAGTAGTAGTAGTGGCAGTGGCAGTAGCAGCAGTAAGAAGAAGAAGAAGAAGAAGAAGAAGAAGAAGAATCTATCATGGGACTTTCCAATACAGATTGATAAGAAAATTAAGCAAATAAGCCAGATGTCATAATACGTGGCAATAACATGAAGACTTGCCAGGTTATTGATATAGCTGTAGAATGCTACAGTCCCGTCGCTCTAATTTCCGGCAGCCAATCGCGTTGCAGGTCGGCTACATTTAAACGTGTGCATCTTGTGATTCGCTTATGAAGACGTTATTAATTTCTTAAGGCTCTATAAATACTTAATATAATCGCCCGCCATTTTGGCTCTTTCCTTGGCGTTCGCAGAAAGCACACGAAGGTGTTATTTGCCGCTCAATTATTTGCTGAATGACAGTGCGTTAGATTTATTATCATAGGAGCTACGACATGATAATGTTTAACGGTGTGGCAAATAGATTCCTCGTATGGTAGCTCGGCAACGAAAGAACAAAAATGGCGAACGATACTACCTACCTAGACTTTATAGAGCCTTCACTTCCTAAGACGTAAGCAAAGAGGAGGAGTCACGCCGGGAATAACAGCGTCGCGACTATAGTTGAGAGACTGGCGGGAAAAAGACTTGGGGAGGCCGAGATGTAGATAGGAGAATAATATTAAAATGGTTTTCAGGGAGGTGGGATATGATTGTAGAGACTGGATTAATCTTGCTCAGGATAGGGACCGATGGTGGCTTATGTGAGGACGGCAATGAACCTCTGCACTCCTTAAAAGCTATTTGTAAGTAAGTAAGCTATCCAGCTAATAGAAATACCAGGTGGTGTGCATTAAATTTAAGAGACAAACAAAACGAACATTTTCTTGTCATTGTTAAATAATTGATTTAAAAATACATGATGATGATGATGATGATGATGATGATGATGATGATGTCTTCCTTTACAGTGAAACCTCTCATGGACAACTCCAAGATATGGACACTCCTCATATACGGACAGATTTTTATGTCCCAACGGAAATAATATGGAAACAATGATAAATTTAACTCTCGTTTACGGACACTCTCAGACACGGACACGGACAGCTGTTTCACAGTCCTAAAGCTTGCTTTACCTCCTGACTGCGGACAGAACTTGGATTTCAAGACCTAATGTGTTACAAAAATGGAAAATTTAGTTTTGAGAACTGTACAGAAATTCCTTAATATGAAAGAAGACAATAAGGGTGCTATTCATAGACATTTCGCTACGAGCATGCTAAAGTAGCCCTGGCTATCGACTGGTTACTTGTACGGGATTTATATCATATCGCTAACACTGGTTTATGAATACGAAAAACGTTAGTTTGCTGATCATCCACCGGAAGCCCTCGCTAAGAATGTCTATGAATAAGGCCCTAAGGGTCTCGTAGGCTACCGCTGGTCCAGCCGGCTATCCCATGTTAACTGGAAGCGGGCGGATAAACAAAGTCATAAAATTTAACCTGTCTGATGGGTCCAAGGTTTCTGCAATCGTGAAATTGTATTCGACACATGATAGGGTTAGTAGGATTATTCTCTTCACTTCAATCAGTTGTTCTGTTTCGAGAGACATGGCACCTGAATGTTGTTGTTGTTTTCTAATGCCAGGCGTTTGACAATAAAGTCATTTGACCTCTTGCACTCCAATATTTTTCAAAGATATTATCATGACCAGCCACTGAAGCACAGATTTTGAGGTGTTCCGAATCCATTTCTTGGTTTGAGTTGCACAATGGGCAGTTAGGGGACTGATATATTCCAATTCTATGCAGGTGTTTGGCCAAACAATCATGGCCTGTTGCCAATCTAAATGCAGCTACAGACGATTTTCGTGGTAAATCGGGAATTAACTGTGGATTTTGATGCAGAGAGTTCCATTTTTTCCCTTGGGATTGAGTTATCAAATTTTGTTTGTTGAAGTCTAAGTATGTAGATTTAATAAATCTCTTCACAGAGTAATACGTAGATTTTGTAACAGGTCTGTAAGTAGCAGTGCTGCCCTTCTTTGCTAAAGCATCCGCATTCTCGTTTCCCAGGATTCCACAATGGGATGGTATCCATTGGAATAGAATTCTTTTATTGAGTGATAATAATTGAGAGAGCATTTTAGTTATTTGTGCTGTTTGAGATGAAGGTGTGTGTTTAGAGACTATTGATAGAATAGCTGCTTTGGAGTCTGACAATATAACTGCATTCCTAAATTTATTGATGTGGCATAGAAGATTCCTGAGACTTTCACTTATTGCAACGATTTCACCATCAAAACTTGTTGTTCCATATCCAAGAGATCTATAAAGGGAGAAGAGACAGCACGTAACACCTGCATTGGCACCTTGTTCTCTGGAGATCAAGGATCCGTCGGTGTATAAATGAAGCCAGTTTTGTGGAGGGTACCTAATATTAATTGTCTCTAAAGACAATTGTTTCAGTATATCAGTGTTTACTTCTGATTTCAGTATTTCTTCTGTTATATTTAGATTATATTCTACATTTAATAGAGTTAAGGGGTTTGGTTTAATTTGTAAGTTTTCTTTTAAATTCGGGATATTGATTTTCTGTTTTAATTCCTGAACAATGGATATGAAACTTTTTTGAGTTTTCAATTTACAGAGAGGACTGTATGAATGCCAATTGTTACCTGGTAATCTGATAAGTTTTTCATATTGAATCAGTGCTTTTTCTTCTATTGTCATTTTGATGCTGTTAATATTAGTGAGGAATCCCTGAATGTAAAGGTTAAGTTGAAAACTGTAAATTACAGTACTGCATAACTGTAGACCTAAGTACTGTATTTTCCTTTTTCGGTCTTATCTACTGTAGTTCAAAGCTGCAAAGAATTTACTGTAGTATACTGTATTTAGAACTAAACTACAGTTATACACTTCATTTAAAGCGTGAAGGGATTCATAATGCATATTATAAATTTACTGTTAGATTGGGGAGCCTCCCTCCCAATAAAGGACACCTCCCAGATGCGGACAGATTGTTACGTCCCTTCGATGTCCGTAAATGAGAGGTTTCACTGTACTTGTCTGCCATTCTATTTTTTGTGTCCTTGTTGATCTTGCAGCCCTCGATAGCAGAGGTGGCGCCTTCGCCCCACATAGAGCCGGTGCCGGCCAGTCAGTTCCGCGCCGTGTGTGACAACATGGTGCAGGGGCTGGGCAAGATGCTGCGCAAGTGTGGCATAGACACGGTGATCATCAACAACGAGGAGAACCACGACGTGTGTGTGAGGATCGCCAACCAGCAGCGCAGGATGGTCATCACCAGAGGCACCATCTACAATCGAGTGAGTGACCTCACCACCTTCGTCTCTTTGTGTAATCAGTCTCTCTGTACAGTGTTCTCCCATGTTGCTGTCTATACAATCTTCAGACTAGGTCCTCTTTAGAGATTCTGTCTGGGAATCCCCAGGAGCAGGTATATATGGAGATTAATTTTATAATTCGTGTTTTTAATATCGGTGTCAGCAGAGATTTTTTGGAGATTCGTTATATCCATGGCAGAGATTGCTGGAAGTTGTGGCAAATATAATTCTGTTTTAACTGGAGTACTAATTCATAATGAATATTCCTTTCCATGATCATAATTAATATTAAACATTCATTGGATTATCATAAACATGTGACATGGTCAAGAAATAGAAGATTGACTGCACTGCTGTACAGTGGCGAAGCCCTTAAGAGGCTTTGAAATTTGAGTTATTGTTCCTAATAACTGTAATAATAATAATAATAATAATAATAATAATGGCTTTATTTAACCTGGCAGAGTTAAGGCCGTAAGGCCTTCTCTTACACTCAACCAGGATTAAAACTTGCTAACATAGTTGAACATAAAACTGGATCGGAATTAAGTAATTACATACTGATACAATTTAGGTACATAATGAGATCAAAAGAGGTAGTTACATAAAAATTACCTCATAACATAAAAATAAACGTAGTGGAATACATATTAATGTTGTTAGAATCAAATACGAATCACATAAAAACAGAAGCTGATAATTCAATAAAAAATGTACACAATAAAAATAAAAATAAACACATTAGTAGGCCTATAAGTTCGTAATAACGATGTATCGTAACACTTGGTTGCATTCTGATCCTTCCATATATTAAGTTCACTGTTGGCAATCATTCCAGTATGGAGAGAGCTGTGCGCGAGCTGCGAGGCTTGTGGCAAAGGCCTCTAAAGGCATGACTACAATCTTGACTCACAAGCTTGAGGGAGAACTGGAAAGAGGGTATCAATTCACTACATCTCGGTACAAAACGCAGCTAGCCATCCATCACAATATTACGTCGATCACAGTGGAGTGGAGTTTGTGGTGAGCTTACAGTGGACCATAGTACAGTTTCTCGTTTTCGCGTGAGCTTAGACGATTATGTAAGACCAGGAAGGCCAAAAACATCAACACATGAAGGAAGTGTGAAACTTGTGGCGAATGCTCTTCAAGAATATCGAGTGACGTGTGAGGAACTTTCAGAAGCTACGGGGATTTCACCAAATCCAGTGTTTCGTATTTTGACAAAGAATTTGAAGAAGAGAAAAATTTCTGCGTGGTGGGTCCCTCACTGCTTGACTGCTGAACAGAAGCAGAAAATGCCTGGACATCGCAAACTTGCTGACAGGTCCATCACAAAGAGTAGCCCAATGACAAACTGTACTACAGTCCACTAAGTTCACCACAAACTCCACTCAAAGCTCTGTGGAAGTGTGGATTTCTGTGAGATTTTGCCACATAAAGATCTTCAATCATCACAGTACCCGATACACGTGTAGGCTCCATTTCTAGCTCTCGTTACCTAAACACAGAGTATGCTATGGACGAAACGAACACACGTGCTTCTTCCTCAAGTCTTCAACTGCATCTGATGTAATTTTCATAGGTGTTGTATCATCATCCACTTCACAGTTCTGCCAACCTGTGGATTATTTATGAAATGATCCTTGTAAGTGTAAAAATTGCTTTTTGATGTATTGGGAAGACTAAAGGTTTGTATATGCTAAATGCAGATGTTTCTGTTTGCCCAGCTGTATCACCATCTGCCACCAGGGCACTGCTATCCGGTACTATCCGATGCAGTGGAGGAGCAGCTGGAGGAAGTGCTCAAGTACTTCAACGTGATCGTGAAAAGAGAAGATGTGTTCAGCAGGTGTCAAGTGAGTTGCAGTGCAGCGGATGCCTTGTTCACTGCCCAGTTTCTGTTATTGTGTCAGATGGCAGATGGCTACTTATTTAGAGAGTTCATAATGAAAATCTCTCGTCTTTTCCATAGAAAAATGGACACCAGTAAAAATTGTCTTAATGTTTACATACTAAGATCAGTAACTTACTTACTTATTGGCTTTTAAGGAACCCGAAGGTTCATTGCCGCCCTCACAAAAGCCCGCCATTGGTCCCTATCCTGAGCAAGATTAATTCAGTCTCTATCATCATATCCCACCTCCCTCAAATCCATTTTAATATTATCTTCCCATCTACGTCTTGGCATCCCTAAAGGTCTTTTTCCCTCCGGCCTCCCAACTAACACTCTATATGCATTTCTGGATTCGCCCGTACGTGCTACATGCCCTGCCCATCTCAAACGTCTGGATTTAATGTTCCTAATTATGTCAGGTGAAGAATACAATGCGTGCAGTTCTGCGTTGTGTAACTTTCTCCATTCTCCTGTAACTTCATCCCTCTTAGCCCCAAATATTTTCCTAAGCACCTTATTCTCAAACACCCTTAACCTGTGTTCCTCTCTCAAAGTGAGAGTCCAAGTTTCACAACCAGTAACATAAAAAGAAATACATGAGCTTCATAACAGTGATAATTATATGGGAATACCGTTCCTCAGTCTGACATTTTCTTTCATTCATTCACTCTGCTTATGAATGTTTTCAGCATATTCAATTTTGTTTAAGAGTTTTATGCTTTTCTTTAAGTTAGAATGAAACTGTTCCTAAGGCCCGGTTTTATAAATACGGTTAATCTAAAGATTATGTTAAACCTAAGTTAAACCTAACCATGAGTTTAACTCAACAGTCGATCTGGTTGGCGAATTGGTATAGCACTGGCCTTCTATGCCCAAGGTTGCGGGTTCAATCCTGGGCCAGGTCAATGGCATTTAAGTGTGCTTAAATGCAATGGGCTCATGTCAGTACATTTACTGGCATGTAAAAGAACTCCTGCGGGACAAAATTCCGGCACATCCGGCGACGCTGATATAACCTCTGCAGTTGCGAGCGTCGGTAAATAAAACATGACATTAAAAAAACATTAACTCAACATGCCGTATTACAGGGTCTCGGTTAAGTTAAACCGTAGTGGAAGACGATTGGTATTACTGCTAGAAAAAGAAAGAAGAACATTGCAACTGTTTAATTATATTATTGATTTAAAATAGCCAACGATTGCGGAGAATCTTTATTAAGAAACATCTTTGTTCTTCGATATCAGAGAGGGTATCGTGAAATACATAAAGAGGACCAATACCGCGTACTTCAGTATGCTTGTCAGACTTAACCTCAAATAGTTTCTTAATGCTGGCTACCAACGTTATACTCCCGAACACAATGCAACCTTGCATGACCATCCGCGACGTAACTCCATACAGAATCAACTGAGTAATGAAGTAATTATATTAGAGTGTGTATTTTACGTGTTGTCTCGAATATTTCTGAAACAGAATTCAGTCAAATAATAAAACTATTTTTGCGAGTCTAGTAAAATTAGGTAATATTATCAGGCCCAATAGTAAATCTTACCAGGAGACTGTCTGCCACACACAGTACAATGCGCAATAGGTTTATAGTAGATTCATGGACGCTTTTGAAATCTTCCATCGTTTTCAGTATGCCTACTACCAGAGGAAAAATACCCCAGCGTAACTAGTAACTGATGCAGAGATTCAACAGAGTGTTTTCAAAAATAAAAAAGAAATCATTTATCTTTTCAAATAATCTTTAAATTCAAATCCTAAAACACATATTTTTGCACTTTCTCGTTTTTCTGTTGCATGTTGTATCCGAGTTTCAATTTTTCGAAACAAGGTTAGGACTAGAAGCCTAATTCTGAAGGTTAAGACTGTCTGTTTCGAAATAAGCTCCCGTTCAATGTTCTGCAGTAAATGGTTCCAGAGTTCTGAGCGCTGAAAGAGGCTTGTTTTTATAAAATATGCTAAATTTGTCGCTCAATAGTACGAAAACCATTTGACTTTCGATAGTATATTTTTGAAAATGCACTCTCCTCAGCACCTTGTATAAGTAGGGAAAAAATTAGAGTATAAAAAAATGCGAGGTTTTTTACTGATCGATTTCATATGGAATAGCCCATCTATACTGTGAGGGATGGAGTAGTGCTGTATACAAGGGGTCGAGAGGTATGAAGGGAGTGAATGTGTTGATCTTGATTGCACTTACGCCCCTGCCATGTGTTTGATGTCCCTCAGGAGGTTCCACGATGTGCTGCTTTTTCCCAGGTGTGCAACGGAGGAGAGTTTGTGGTGGTGCCGCAGGAACTGATGCGCCGGCTGGCGGACTCTTCCCAGCGGATGGCGCAGGTGTACAGGGCGGAGGACGACTTGCGGTGGGACGAGACAGAGGGCTTCTCGAGCGAGAGCGACGCCTGCTCGGAGGAGGGGACTGCGCCCCCCTGTGTCCTTCGGTACAGGAACCTGGAGGGTGGCGTGATCGTGGAACACTGCCAGACCAGGAAGGGCGTCACTATCCTCGTGGACTCCGTGCCCCTCGGGGTTCTGAACCAGGTGCAGCAGTTCAACGTCTGCGAGAACTGCGGCAAGTGCTACTGGGACGGCTCGCACTTCGAGAGACTCGTGGGGGGCAGGCTGCACAACGTTGTGTCGTGAAGACTCGCTCATTTAACAACTGTAGTTTTTCCTTTCTGAATCATTTGTGAAATTCGGAAACAGTAAAACCTCTCTTATGTTGTTGTGTCCAACTTAGATTTGGACTAATTTTATTTTTAAATTTGGACTAATTTTAGTTTTAAATACATTCTTGTTTTCTGATGACATAAATAGTTGATTTGCATAAAATTATAATAACATAATCCTGTGCGCGAACAGTAAAATTCGCGTTCTGTGGGTCACTGCCATCAAGATGTATTTATTTAAGATTGAGCATAATTTTATTTTGGAACATCTGTTGTTTTCTGATGACTCATCACGTGATCGGCGTTTTATCTTTATCCAGCATTACAACTTCAAGAGTTTACCATTTCATTACCTGCTATTCATGTAAATGACTGTTAGGTTCCTTTTTAAACTGTTTGACTAGTTAGAAATTTCAAGTCTTGACGACAAACACATCTGCAATAAAGACAGACATGACAAACTTTGTTTTGTAGTACTGTGATCACTTGCTCCATGACTTACCGACATAATTTAGAAATTATAGTAATCAACAGTTTAATCACCGGGTGATCAGCTGAAGCTGTGTCCACCACAGCATGGCGTTTTTCTCTTAGTTTGCTGGCTAACTTTCACATGCTGTTAGCTTTCCTTCATGGCTGTTACTTTTACAGGAGAAGGAAAAAAAACTGTCTTCACACTGGTTTATATCGATTTGATTTTCTTGTGTATGAATAATTGTAATGGAGAAATACTTATGTATCCTTTCCCAAGCGAGCAGATGTTCCGTAAGTTGTCAATAAATTAATAAAAAATGTTTGTGGAAACTGACTTACGCCATTTTTCCCAAGTATTGCAGATATAAGACAGTATTGAAATCGTCTTTTTTATTTATTTTTTTGACATCGACTTACGAAATTCTGCATCACTTGTTGCAGTACACATACTGATATGGAGGCTATTTTCTGACATACTATTTTATCATTTCGTATAAGTTGTGTGGATTATTTTATACACTCCTTCAATGCACCCACATTATTGGTAATTGTCCTGTCTTGAAACACATCACAAATTGCGCATAAAAGATATTGGTGACATGCATTTTTGCAGAATTCTTTTCAAAAAACCTGAAATTATTTTAACACAGAAATTGGTCGCTGTCCATTCAGAGACTAAGTTCCACCTAGAATAGCTCAGGAATCTTTGTGAGGGCAGTGTTTACACACAGACGACATTCAAGGTCTAGTCCTCGCAACAAGAAGAAAGAGTATATTATTTTATATTATTTCAATGTACCGAAGTACATATGATATTTCCATGCAGATATTCTGCGTCATCATACGATGAAAGAGTAATGGAACGGAGAAAAATTCTCTCCGGCGCCGGGATTTGAACCTGGGTTTTCAGCTCTACGTGCTGATGCTTTATCCACTAAGCCACACCGGATACAACCCCGACGTTGGACTGAATTGTCTCTGATTGAGTTCCAACTCTTGGGTACCCTCTAGTGGCCGCCCTCTGCACTACGTCATAGATGTCTATGAACATAGGACCGAAGTCCACACATGTGCTGAGGTGCACTCGTTATGAGTGATTAGTTGGCCGGGATCCGACAGAATAAGCGCCGTCTTAAATCACTTCGTGATTTACGCATATCATATATGCATGGAAATATCATATGTACTTCGGTACATTGAAATAATATATGATATGCGTAAATCACGAAGTGATTTAAGACGGCGCTTATTCCGTCAGATCCCGGCCAACTACTCACTCATAACGAGTGCACCTCAGCACATGTGTGGACTTCGGTCCTATGCTCATAGACATCTATGACGTAGTGCAGAGGGCTGCCACTAGAGGGAACCCAAGAGTTGGAACTCAATCAGAGACAATTCTGTCCGACGTCGGGGTTGTATCCGGTGTGGCTTAGTGGATAAAGCATCAGCACGTAGAGCTGAAAACCCGGGTTCAAATCCCTGTGCCGGAGAGAATTTTTCTCTGTTCCATTACTCTTTCATCATAAGAAGAAAGAGCTCTATCGCCATAAATGCTTAGGAATAAATTGTTTCATGACATAGAGATGTGCTACAACTTGATTTTATCCTCACATCTTGATGCTTAATATTTCCCTATGTGAATCTTGCACTAACCCAAATGACATTTAGGTAAATTCACGCTACAGGAGAGCGACCATTTTTCGTGTCAAAGGGTTTATCCATCAGCATTTTCTTTCTTTAATCCATTATCAGCTCTGAGAATTTAAATATCGAAGCAGGTGAAATCAGGCCTTGTCTGAAAAGAAAGTAGGGATTGGGTTATCTATCCATCATGAACATAAGTCAGAATCCACCTGCTGTAAGTTTGTAGGGTTATCCATGTTGAATCTTTCGTACACTACTTTTAACACTTGAATATAAATAATTGATTAAATGGCGATCTTACTCGTGTTAATTATGTAAGCATATGCGGCTTACAGCTGTTTCGGTGCTACTTCACACCATCCTCAGAGCCTTCTGTTTCTCGGCGTCATCGCTGCCTGTTGTGTGGGTGTGTTCGTGTGATGAAGAGTTGTGTCAAATAGTATGTGTGTTCTGAAATTGATCTGTGTGTTGAGTATTTGATTAGGTCACCCCACACAACACAAACATGCTGCATTCAGGACAATGGTACACAGATTACTCAACATACCCATGAGCCAACAACACTACAATGAAGAAGTGAACACAATCAAATACATAGCACAAGAAAATGATTACAACCCAAACATAATAGATAACATCATAAGGAAGACAAAACAAAAACTAAACAAAACACAACACAAACACAAGAACACAAGAACATACATACGAAAACAAGAACACACACAAGATCGCATCCTCATTCAGAAAACAGAAATACAACATAGCATACAGAACAGAAAACACACTACAGTGACATCTCAACACACAAACAACACAAACAAATAAATACGACCACACAGGTGTATACAATAGTTGCGACAGTTTCTACATTGGACAGACAGGCAGATCATTCCAAACTCGATACAAAGAACACATTAAAGCAATAACCAGAGGACACAATACATCTACATATGCCGAACACATAACTAATGCTAACCACACATACAATAACATAAATACAGACATGGAAATCCTACACATACAACCCAAAAACCAAAAACTCAACACACTAGAACAATATGAAATATACAGACACAATAAAACACACCCAGATCAAATTCTCAACACACAGATCAATTTCAGAACACACACACTATTTGACACAACTCTTCATCACACGAACGCACCCACACAACAGGCAGCGAAGTTGAGATGAGGCTGAGACACAGAAGGCTCTGAGGATGGTGTGAAGTAGCACCGAAACAGCTGTAAGCTGCACATGCTTACATAATTAACACGAGTAAGATCGCCATTTAATCAATTATTTGTAGGGTTAGTTTTAATAACTTTGTTGCTTCTTGAATACAACTAGGAAATCTTTGTCTCTTGGGAAAACTACCTAAGATATTTAGGTGAATTTTCTAGTCTAAATACAATGTCTTTCTAAGTTTCCTGAGTAAGCACTCAATACGGTTTCTTCTCTATAGCACTTCCAGTTTCCTGAAATTTGGCTACTAAACATTTGAACAGCTGATCGACTTGAAACATCAGCACCAGAAAATTGTTGCTCAAGTTACCTTCTTACCTCTTGTGCAGATTCGGTCGTACCTAGAAACTGTATATGAACACTTTCTTTTTTTTTTTTTCGACAGAAAGAGCCATGAATGTTTGTTTACTTGTATCAAAGACAAACTACTCTTATCTTACTTGGCTTGCTGGTGTAGACCAAACATGAAAGATTGTTATTCGAAGGTGATTGGCGTGGATCAGACAAAACTTGTCTGTTGCCTGCTGTACACAGCTATTCCTCATAGACTCAGCACTGCATCCAATGTCTCTCAGTGCATGTACTTAGAATAAAAACGCCTTAAAGGCCCGGCCTCAACTGATCACCCAGTACAGCAGCAACACTTCATTAGCTTTCATTCATCTAATGGTTGTACAGTAAAACCTCGATAAGACGCGCCCGCTTATTACGCTATCCCATGTAATATGCTTTTTTTGTCCGGTCCCTGCACATTTCATATACAACGCCTTTATAAAATACCCCGTTCGTTGCGCTCAAGTCCCGCATAATACGCTGTTTTTGTGGAATATTTTCGATGTAATTTTCAGCAATGTACTGTAACAGCAATGAAACATCTTGGTCTCTGAACTCACTGGTGCCATTAACCTGAAAAGTATTGGTATTCGACCCTTTACCTGCGCATTTAAACCTTCATTCTTCATACCTTAGTATACCCCACCCTCTTGTTATGCTCTCTTATTCGACTCCTTACCTGCGTGGTTAAAGCCTACATACAGTTACAATACCTCACCCTCTTGCTAACCCTCTCTCTCAAACAACATTCCTCACTCGGCCGTAATAAATTCTGGAAATTTTTGCTGGGCATTTTGTTGTCCTTTAGTGTATTGAAGTGTCTGTGAATGTGATTACAATGAGTGTTAAACGAAAAGAGCTTTCTGTGTCTGAAAAATTGTAAATCTTACGAAAGTACGATGAGAACAGTACTCTTACTCAGAAACAACTCTCTGATGCATTAGGAATCCCATCTTTGATATTAAGGACGATAATAAAAAAATCGCGACTCAATCACTACAGAACAAGGTGGCCCGGGTTCGAATCCCGGTCGGGGCAAGTTACCTGGTTGAGGTTTTTTCCGGGGTTTTCCCTCAACCCAATATGAGCAAATGCTGGGTAACTTTCGGTGCTGGACCCCGGACTCATTTCACCGGCATTATCACCTTCATTTCATTCAGACGCTAAATAACCTAGATGTTGATACAGTGTCGTAAAATAACCCAATAAAATAAAAATAAAAAATCACTACAGTTGTGACGTCGAGAGGATGTAATCGCAGAAACTGAAGTGTGGTAAACATGAGGACTTGGAGAACACGCACACGGCAGACAACTATAAATGACTTTTTTTTTTCGAAAGAATTAAGTACAGTACATATTGTAAATGTCTTTGACGTACAGTACAGTAATTACATAATGGAGTAATACTGTATTACCTTTCATGAATCATGTATTTCAACAAAGAAAAATGCTAATAGATACTGTATATAAGTCAAAATTAGTATACCCGCCTAATACGCGTTTTACACCCGGTCCCTTGAACATCGTCTTATCGGGGTTTTACTGTAGTTCTTATTTTTGTGAAATCAGAAATTTTAATTTGCAGTAAATCGTGCCTCTACAGGTCAATAGAAACATGTCCAGCTGTGGGTCACAGTATTTATTTTTTAATATATTGGTTACTTTCTTATGTTGTGAGTATGTGGTTTGCATCTTTTTTTCTTTTATTTTTATTATTTCTTGTGGATAAGGTGTCCAGGATAGTTCAGAGGGAGATACACTCTGCCAGCTGTGATATTTCCTGGACAGATGTCTTGACTCTGTTGCATAATAATTTACAAACTAATAATATTGTAAATTTACTTGTGATTTGTAGAATATTTCTGTTGCATAATGCTAAGCATAAAACTTCCAAATTATCAGTAAAAAAAAATACTAATATTATTAGTGAATTTTACAAGCTTTTGATGCATAGTTGAAACTAATATTATTAGTTATTACTAATATTTTTTTACAAGTTTGAATTCATCCATTATTACAGATTATTAGTGAGGTTAGTTTGTTTGTGGTCAATAATAGTAAACTAAGTCATGATTAATTGTCTACTTTAGGATTCTTCAGTTGAAAAAGATATATGAAGGCCTCCTCCTGGATGATTCCTTTTGATTTCCCATATTCACACATTTCTTTCCAAACGTTAATTAATTTCGTCACCTTTAGTTAATGTGTCACTAAACGGCTAGTTGATATTTTTTATTATTAATTTTTTTTTACATTTAATTTTATTTAAAATGCAAAATTTGAGTTTTCGTTGCTCTTGTCTCTTCCTCTATTGCAAAAGATTAGACAAAACAACACTGTTCATTGTTTAATTTACGCATTATTTTCACTCACTGCCATCGAGATTATTTTAGTTGCCGTCGTGATTATCAAGGCTCTGGTATATACAGTTATAGTCCAAGAGGCCGTGACATGCGTATGGTTCTCTGACAAACTTGTAATTTGTAAAATTCTTCTATACTTGTTTTTTTTTGAAAGATGGGACATGACAGGAGCGTTGCGATCGGAAAAACAATTGAATGTCCCGTAGCGTGGTAGGCCTGTTGCTATGGTAACAACGGTTGAGTTGCCAAACTTACATTTCGCACGTGGCGAGTGCTTAATAGATCTCTTGGCGACATTTATTGTGCACACAATGTTAGCATTGGTACGTTTCGTCTTTGATTCTCTGTCGATTTTTGTATTGTTTTCTTACCTTCGCGTAATTGTCAATGAATGTTTTAACGTCAGCCATCTTAACTACAATTGCTAGCTTCCATCAGCTGGCAGCGTGGTAGTCCATATTGGCAACATGGCACTGTAGTTCCAAGCTCAGCCTCTAAACTGTCATGTTCCATCTTTCAAAAAAATAAGTATAGCGAAAATCACTAATAATATTAGTAAACTGATGGATATTATGCAGCAGAAATTATTACTATTAGTAATTTGTAATTTGTAAATTTAGTCTAATAATATTAGTAAAATCATACAACAGAACCCTGGTCTTTTGTGGAAATGAGTGGGTGGCATTAGGATAATGAACAGTTACAGGGTTGGGAAGGAAGTGGGTTGTGGCTCTTGTAGTTGGTACTACGTGAAGAGATTTAGGAAACCATGAAAAATGCAAGTCAGGATAGCTGGCCCTTGGGGTCGAATCCAGGCCTTCTGAATACTTTCAGATTCTCCAAGAGGTTCAGCTGTGTAAACTAAGAATTTTCTTAAAATCCGTTCTTTAGAGGTGTTTAAGGTCTATAAAAGTAATAGCTAGATCCTTGTCAATGTTATCTGTTTCCAGATATGGTTTCTTTTGGCTATTTCCGTCCTCTGGTGAAAATCTTGAATTGATAAGTCTTAAAAAAGCATTAATTATTTTAAGAAATAGCATTTATTAGTTAAAACCTGTTTTGATATTTTATGTATTTGAGAATGATGTTTTAAATTTTGTTGTCCAGTAAGGGAACTGTTGCTTTCGTCTTAGAATTAGAAACCTGACCTTGCTTACTTTCCTTGTCCAGCCGTTGCTTCTTCTTAATGTGGGATACAATTTTAATATGTTTTGCTAAGGTATCTCCCCCCCCATTCAAGTTGAGTATAACACCACAATTTAAAATGGTACTGCTACATAATATTTATGTTCCTTGTATGTATTTGATTGCAAGGGCACAGTTTTAGACAACCCCTTTTGCTATAACAGTTTTTAGGTACATTTTATATATAATTATATATGTAGAATTTGTTAGAATTTGTGATTGGACAATATAACACTGTTCGTGTTCAAATTCTAGAGCAACGGGCAATATTGTAATTTAAAAATTAACAACTGAAATACTACGAGGGCTATTCATAAAGTAACTTCCGTTTATTTTTTACAAACCTGTGAATGACGTTACAGAATTGGGTTACAATACGTTTGAAAGTGTACACTCTAGTTTATTTTTCCACATAGTTTCCAGTCACATTGAGACACTTGTCGTAGCGTTTGACGAGCTTTGAAATTCCGCAATCGTAGAATTCGGCTGCCTGCGACTGAAGCCAACCTACGACGCTGGTTTTCAACTCTTCGTCATCGCCAAAGCTCTTCGAGCCAAGCCACGTCTTCATGTACATGAAGGCACCATACCTGGGCTTTAGGGAGGGTGATTCAATACTTCCCAGTTGAACTCTTGCAGTTTGGTCGAAGTACGACGTGCTGTATGCGGCCGGGCATTGTCATGTAGGAAAATCACCCCAGAGCTCAACATGTCACGACGTTTGTTTTGAATGGCCCTTTTCAAGTTTGTTAGTGTGTTACAGTAACGCTCAGCGTTGATTGTGGCATTCCTCTCCAAGAACTCCACTAGCAAAATTCCTTTTCTGTCCCAGAAGACAATTGCCTTGCGTTTTCTCGTGGAAAGTGTTTAACGACACTTCGTGGATTTTTTCGGGGAGTGAGTTGGCCCCACTGCATTGATTAAAGTTTCGTTTCTGCATTCACATACCGCAACCAAGTCTCATCTCCTGTCACACTCTGATCGAGAAAAGCATCACCTTCTCTTCCGTAGTGCTCAAGAAAGAACAGTGCTGCTCCCATCCGCTGAGCCCTTTTGTTCCTCAGAAAGGAGTTTAGGCACCCATCTGGCAGAAAGTTTCCGGTAGCCGAAATCTTTGGTAGTCACTTTGTACAGAAGAGTACGACTAATCTGTGGAAAATCGTCACTAAGCTCTGACATGGTGAACCTGCACCAAACGAATCAGATCTGCATTCACGATACTCGGTCGACCGCTTCTCTCTTCATCTTGGACATTGGTTCGCCCATTTTTGAACATACGGCACCATTGTCGTACACCATCTTCACTCATTACGTCTGGCCCATAAAGTTGGCGATGGATTTCACTAGCTTTACAGTTTTTGGCAACAAGAAATCTTATTACAGAATGTACCTCATACCTCCACAAAAGAAGTAAATTAAACTCATCAGTACCAGTTGCAGAAGACACAGCCCTGGAGTATATATTGACTACACCCCACCTCTGGCTACTAGCAACAGGCATCTATAATGAACACCGATCAAAATACCCCTCATTTCTCGTGAAAAACAACAACTGAATAGACTACAGTGGACTATAGAGGACTTTATGTTGTCGGCAAACAGCTGGATACATTAAGAAGATTGATTGTACCTCATACCTGGCAGGACTTGCGATTGCAGCACACATTTTGACAGCCACTTGGCTCAGAGAGTAACAAAGACACGACCTTGACTCTACCATTGCTCGACACGTACTGCTTCAAGGTACACTCCACCGCAAGAGCGGCGCCACTGTCTCTGTTACGCATGCTATATGAAAACGGAAGTTACTTTATGAATAGCCCTCTTGTCGACGTGGTTGGCAAGTTGATATAGTGCTGGCTTTCTATGCCCAAGGTTGCGGGTTCGATCTCGGGCCAGGTCGATGGCATTTAAGTGTGCTTAAATGCGACAGGCTCATGTCAGTAGATTTACTGGCATGTAAAAGAACTCCTGCGGGACAAAATTCTGGCACATCCGGTGACGCTGATATAACCTCTGCAGTTGTGAGCGCCATTAAATAAAACATAACGCTTTAACATGAATAGCCCTCGTACAAGCAGCTGGTGTCTCCCTTCACCACTGCCCAGGAACGATGTCCGTGTCAGAGAGTACCGGTATCAGAGTTATACTCTTTGGTTCACGTGTTTTGTAGCAAACAAAAGTAAAGCTCAATGTTGCACATGTGCAGTTTACGTAGCCGGACTCTAAAAGTTTCTGTTATGTCCTAAAGTACGAACGAAATCTGAAAAATTAATTCATATTGAAATTAAAAAAGACTACGCATTAATTGCTCAAAGTTTGCTGAAAATACAATTTATTGTAGTAATATCCATTTCTAGCATTAATTTGCAATAATGATTCTGACTTCTAAGGGTTGCAATAATTGTGATGAAATGTAAAGAAAGCTGAGAAAAGGAGCATAAAGCACTCATCTTATTTTTATTGTGATTGTGATGTTTTTATAGTTACGACAATTTGACTGCTTGGCAGATGTAGGAGGGGTTTTACTGTATTTTAAATTAATTTAAAGCGTATCTTCTCATAGCCACAACATGTATGTTTCTTGTTTCATCTGCAAGGCATACATTTTCTTACTGTCTTTTATTGTTGTAGTTTGTTTATTCTACTGGAGTGTGAGGCCTCTGGCGTTCTTTGAGACCCGTTCTCCAAGAAAGGCGGAAGACCCCAACATTGGTACTAAAACAGAATTGATATAGCAATGTTACTGCCAGCATCTCAGCTCTGAAATCCTGCGAGCTGAAGTGAGAACAGGTGGGGAAGAGCATTTACTGCAGTCAATTAAAGTGCACAGTGGCGGCTCATATAACTTTGAGAAAATTGCAACTTTATTATGAGATAGTTATCATGGCCTTTATTTCTAGAAACAGCATTACATACATTAGAGAGTTTTCGCATTCAGTGCATCTGTAATTCATTAACTCTGACGTCATTATTTGCAGAGCCAATCAACATTGAGATCCTTACGCTATTGTAATAAGTGGAGCGGTAATGGGAACATTAACATTGTGGTGAAATGATTTCTTGTTGTTTGAAATAGATGATATTGGGACGCTGCTCAGCCTTTTGCAAGCACTTGCATCAACAAAATGTCTTCCACATCTTCTATATTTCCACATAAAGGCACAATTTGTAGAATTTCTTCCATTCTGAGATGTATGTGCAATGACGACAACTTAACAATAACACATAATTAGGGTCCGGATTCTTATGTAATTGCTGTACATATGGATCCTTTACTTGTAGACTACTGTAAAAGGGGGTGAATAGGATCAGTGGGGGGAATAGGATCAAAACTTCATTCTTGGTTATGAAGTTTTGTCATAAACTGCAATTGAGAGGGGGAGAATCATTGCTTACTAGAACAATACTGGGTGTTCAGTTCAAAATGTGTCATGGCTCGCTGTATGTCGTCATGTGGCTAGCCGATGAGCCTAGAGAATTCAATCTTCCTACACTTCCGCAGAGGCGTATTACCTAAATGCGAGAGAAGTTGCCTAGCAAGCACGGCGTTCATTCTGAAGATTACTTACCGATACGTACAGTAACGCCAGTAGTGGCAAGAATGTGAACTGTTTGGAAACACGTACTGAAGTGAGTTTTTTTTCTTACTGTCGGGATATGGGGAGATGGTTAAGACGATTACTTACGTATTTGTTAACTTGGACGGTCAACATGGACACGGAGCATTTTGATTTGTGTTGTGGAATGTTGCCGTATGCAATCGATGATAACAAATACCCTGCGTACGACTTGCCCGCACAAAACACAGTTCGAAAGAGGTTATGGTAGCACACAGACTTTACAGACCACCATCTGTTGCTACGACATTCAAGTTATACCGTACACGTTCTCAAGTTCAGATTGAAGAACGCCTTGAATAATAGGCAACTTCTCTGACATAAAAGCTGAAACTCGCTTCAAATCGCTGACTCACAACAGTGACATCATGACACACTTTGAAATGAACACCCAGTATAGTAACCAATGACTGCTTCCCGCTCAGTTGCAGTTTATAACAAACTTCATAACCAAGAATGAAGTTTTGATCCTATTCCCCCTATTTTACGGTACTGAACATGACAAATGTCGGCGATTTGTGGTTCTGATATGGTTATAGTTGAGTTTCATTTTACATATTTTTTAGTAATATTACATAATATGTAATATTATTTTACATATTATGTAAAGAATGTAACATCTTTGTTCATATCTAGGCAATTATTGAGTTTTAAATTTTTTTTATAAAATTTATTTTATTTTTCAGAGTAAAATATTTAATTTTCTTTCATATATACTTAGAGATAAATCTTAACGTCCCTGTCCCATAACGCCTCCTCAAGGGAGTACACGGCGCTGGTAAAGAGTAAGGGCCCGGAACTGACGTCATTACGTTCTGTTCACAACTATAGAAAATACTTCAATTTCTAAAGCTCGCTTAAGAGAACAGTTCTTTGAAAAATAAAAATAAACATAAAATGCATCCTCCCACTTCAACTGGTCACTTTAATTGTGACGACATTTTTGTGAGTTTAATGTATTAATAAATAGTGATTTTAAATTACATATTTTATTACCATTACATATTTGAATTATCCCCCCCCCCCCAGGAATAAGGATATGGTACATTCATTCCCTATGTACTTAGGCCCTTATTCCAGGGGTGTATTAATTTAATTACATATTTCCCCAATATTTTTCTGTCAGATGCGTTTCCAATTCACTGCAGGCTAAAGCAAGGAGATGCACTATCACCTTTACTTTTTAACTTTGCTCTAGAATATGCCATTAGGAAAGTCCAGGATAACTGAGAGGGTTTGTAATTGAACGGGTTACATCAGCTGCTTGTCTATGCGGATGATGTGAATATGTTAGGAGAAAATCCACAACGATTAGGGAAAATATGGGAATTTTACTTGAAGCAAGTAAAGAGATAGGTTTGGAAGTAAATCCTGAAAAGACAAAGTATATGATTATGTCTCGTGACCAGAATATTGTACGAAATGGAAATATAAAAGTTGGGAATTTATTGTTTGAAGAGGTGGGAAAATTCAAATACCTGGGAGCAACAGTAACAAATATAAATGATACTCGGGAGGAAATTAAACACAGAATAAATATGGGAAATGCCTGTTATTATTCAGTTGAGAAACTTTTATCATCCAGTCTGCTGTCAAAAACTCTGAAAGTTAGAATTTATAAAACAGTTACATTACCGGTTGTTCTTTATGGTTGTGAAACTTGGACTCTCACTTCGAGAGAGGAACATAGGTTAAGGTTGTTTGAGAATAAGGTGCTTAGGAAAATATTTGGGGCTAAGAGGGATGAAGTTACAGGAGAATGGAGAAAGTTACACAACACAGAACTGCACGCATTGTATTCTTCACCTGACATAATTAGGAACATTAAATCCAGATGTTTGAGATGGGCAGGGCATGTAGCACGTATGGGTGAATCCAGAAATGCATTAGAGTGTTAGTTGGGAAGCTGGAGGGAAGAAGACCTTTGGAGAGTCTGAGACGTAGATGGGAAGATAATATTAAAATGGATTTGAGGGAGGTGGGATATGATGATAGAGACTGGATTAATCTTGCTCAGGATAGAGACCGATGGTGGGCTTATGTGAGGGCGGCAATGAACCTCCGGGTTCCTTAAAAGCCAGTAAGTAAGTATTTCCCCAATATTTACTTAATTTTTATATACATATTTCGCACTTTGATATTACATAAAAATCCGGGGCCTACATATAACACTAAAGAAATGACAACAATTTTACCGAATGTACGAATGTTTTGCAAAAAACTTTATTTCATTACCATATGTTAAATACACATCAGTACTTCACTACTAGTGTGAGTATGGCTCGCAAACAGGACACAGCTTAACAGTGGAGTTGCACAGCATGTGTTTAACGAAAATTTGTCATTTAAAATTTTAATTCTACTGATAATTCATGCAAGCCTTATTGACGAGCCGCCACTGAAAGTTTAGATTTACCCTCAAACACTGACCTTATTTGATCTTTCAGGTTCTGTTTTAGTAAGGCCTCACATAGATGACCACAATATTTTGAGCTAAAAACAAGTAAATAATATCACATTTCAGTTACCCTCACTTCTTAATGGAGTAAGCTCTCGGTGTTGAGTGTGCGATAATGTTGTAAATTGTATTATATCGACACGTCTCTAAAGCTCTTGTGCAGTCACTTTCATATTCCATCACGAATGCATTATTTTTCTCTAAATGTAATTTTCAAAGAGACACACTACACCTTTTCCAGTTGTATTTCAGAAATTATCAATTGTATTTCAGATTTGTCAATTGTAGGTCTATTTCAGATAGTATCAATAATTGTATTTCAGATGGTATCAAATGTATTTCAGATTTGTCAACCCGAGGTTCACTCAGCCTCCTATAAAATTGAGTACCGGGTCCTTCCCAGGGGTAAAAGGCGGTCAGAGCGTGGTGCCGACCACCACTTCATTCTAGTGCCGAGGTCATGGAAAGCATGGGGCTCTACCTCCATGCCCTCCAAGTGCCTTCATGGCATGTTACGGGGATGCATTTACCTTTTTACCTTTTATTTCAGATAGTATCAATTGTATTTCAGATTTGTCAATTGTATTTCAGTTAGTATCAATTGTATTTCAGATTTGTCAATTGTAGTTCAGATTAATTGTCAATTGTATTTCAGATGGTATCAAATGCATTTCAGAAAATAAGCAATGGATTTAAGATTACATAGTCACTTTTATTTCACAAAATAACAAATGTAGGCCTACTTGAGATTTTAACATATATCTAAAAAAAATGGAAAAATTGATTTAAAAAATCCTCAACTTTATTGCATTTTAGCATCCGACCGGCATATTCTCCATAGCTAAAGCTGCAGCTTGATGAATTGTACTGTGTTGTACTACACGAGCACAATCACCACCAACAATATTGTGTGTGTTTCTTCATCAATTTTACTCTCTACAGTACAGTAGGTAAATTAGCCTACAACACCAGGAGCCATGACGTCAGGAATTCCAGGATGGGTTTTTACGTATGTCTTCACTTTACACCAAATGGTCTCGATTGGATTTAGCATAGGAGAATAAGGTGCCAACCGTAACTTCTGAAATACAAATGATAGTTTCTGAAATACAATTGACAAATCTGAAATACAATTGATGTTTTCTGAAATTGAATTGACTAATCTGAAATACAATTGATACTATCTGAAATATAATTGACAAATCTGAAATACAATTGATACTATGTGAAATACAATTGACAAATCTGAAATACAATTGATACTATCTGAAATACAATTGACTAATCTGAAATATAATTGATACTATCTGAAATACAATTGACAAATCTGAAATACAATTGATGTTTTCTGAAACTGAATTGACTAATCTGAAATATAATTGATACTATCTGAAATACAATATTGACAAATCTGTAATACAATTGACAAATCTGAAATACAATTGATACTATCTGAAATACAATTGACAAATCTGAAATACAGTTGATACTATCTGAAATACAATTGACAAATCTGAAATACAATTGATACTATCTGAAATACAATTGACAAATATAAAATACAATTGATACTATCTGAAACTGAATTGACTAATCTGAAATACAATTGATGCTATCTGAAATACAATATTGACAAATCTGAAATACAATTGACAAATCTGAAATATAATTGATACTATCTGAAATACAATTGATGTTTTCTGAAACTGGATTGACTAATCTGAAATACAATTGATACTATCTGAAATACAATTGATACTATCTGAAATACAATTGACAAATCTGAAATACAATTGACAAATCTGAACTACAATTGATGTTTTCTGAAACTGGATTGACTAATCTGAAATACAATTGATACTATCTGAAATACAATTGACAAATCTGAAATACAATTGACAGATCTGAAATACAAATGATACTATCTGAAATACAATTGACAAATCTGAAATACAAATGATACTGTCTGAAATACAATTGACAAATCTGAAATACAAATGATACTATCTGAAATACAATTGATACTATCTGAAATACAATTGACAAATCTGAAATACAAATTATACTATCTGAAATACAATTGACAAATCTGAAATACAAATGATACTATCTGAAGTACAATTGACAAATCTGAAATACAATTGATACTATCTGAAATACAATTGACAAATCTGAAATACAATTGACAAATATGAAATATAATTGATACTATCTGAAATACAATTGATACTATCTGAAATACAATTGACAAATCTGAAATACAAATGATACTGCCTGAAATACAATTGACAAATCTAAAATACAATTGATACTATCTGAAAGACAATTGACAAATCTGAAATACAATTGACAAATATGAAATACAATTGATACTATCTGAAATACAATTGATACCATCTGAAATACAATTGACAAATGTGAAATACAACTGGAATAGGTGTAGTTTGAATTGTATTTGAAATTAGTTTCAAATGAAAACAGGACAGAATGGGATTTCAGATCAATCTGACGGAATGGCTGGGACGTTACAGAATGGAGCATATAGTCCCCCTACCTCTACAGCAAGGTGAGCATGTATTTGAACTTGAACAGTACTTAGTCTAGTCCCTCATCATCCTTCTTTTGCTGCCCTAGCCCATCTGGTCCGTCTTCCTTCCAGGATTACAGAGCTGAGACGCAAAAGCAAAGCTGCTGACACTGTATATGAGGCTTCGAATCTTCTCGTACCCAAAGACGGTCTGATCTATTCTATTTTTGTCATAGTACAACATACCTCACTATATGCAGTATTTCAAGTGTTCACATCTATGAATGTAAATGTTATGTTACAGATTAATATCCTGCCATGCAGGCAGTTCTTTGTGATTGCCACTGTCTGTCCCTCTAAGAGCTACTGGCTGATGAGTCATCTACCTGTAAATTGCATATGAAATGGCGACCATCTGCCTGTGTAAACAACTGACTGGTGTTCCTCGAAGCCTGGTGGAGTTCTTCACCTGAACCCTCAAGAGCATTCTTCTTGATATTTATTTTAAGTGCAGCAACTGAATGAGAATTTCTCTCACATGATTTAACCTTGGCTTCTCCAGTAAATTAAATTGGGAAGCCACAAACCCCAGCTCAATGTGACATCTCATATGAAAGCACAATAGATGGATTATATTGTCGGACCATCAGATCTGTGCCCCTTCAGCGCTGTCATCGTTCTTGGAAAAGTTAACGCCTGTACTCACTCCATTCCACCCGCTTTCCTCCCACTACGTTAAACAGCAGGCCACGAACCTTGCCGAATAGGGATGTTGCCAAACTTCCGTCAAACGGTGTCATAAATAACTGGTCCTCCATGCTACAATATTATTTCTTTCAATCAAAATACATCTTATATTTCTACATTTTTTAAACCTAAATCCCATGTCTCGAATCACTTTCCGTAGGTTTTCTCTCCAACCTTGGAAATTATTGCTTCTCTCGCAAGCTTCAGTAATTTCTTCAATGTTGAAACTTCTTTCTGAACGGTATAAAATTCTTGTATCTTTCTTCTTAAAATACATCGGTTCATATCATCTACAATAATTAAAAGTTCCCTTGGTCTGTTCTTCCCTGGTGATTCTAGCTTTTCATCTCCTGCACAGATTTTCTTTATTAGGAGTTCTGACCTGTCTATATAAATTACATAAAATGTTGTATTATTAGTATTAGTTAACTAAGTAATTTTAATACATAATCAATTGAAATAAAATAAGCCTCACCTGTGATATCAGTTGCTCTTTTCGTTGCCTGATTTATAGAAAACAGATATTGACCTGTTTGTTTCTCTTTATCGCAAAATGCTATTACGTACTTGCTTAATAATATTTCTTTCGCCACTCCTTGCTCCAGTGTTCATGTTGAGTTGACAACACTGGACTGCAAGTGCAAATATTGTAAACTGTCCCGCAAGAAGGCCAAAATTGTGAGTAGTGGGGGACAGAAAGTGAGAGAGATAGGAATGCAGGGAGAGAAATGAAGGAATTACGGTTCAGTTCGCATATCTTACAGGGGCACAGATCCGATGGTCCGACTATAGTCGCTTAAAAATGTGTGAGACATTATAAGAAAGAAATAATCAAATTCGTAGAAGATCACAGTGGAAACGCACTATTAAACATATTGTACAAAATGAAATCAATGCTGGGTACATATTTACATAATGAAATTATAATTGAATTTTACTGCTTTGTGCAGGAAGGCAATTACAGGGAAACTGCTAATTTTGGTAAAGCACTATTGTGTTCCTGTATTTGTTCATCCGAAGAACTTTCCAGTGTTCTGCATCGTCCCAGAATGAATAACAATTTTTTTACTTGAAAAAGCCCACTGTTTTTTCTCCTCAATCCATTTTATACAGGGTGATCCATAAGTTACCGTACGTATAGATATTTCTTACCAAATCTAATAGGTTCTTCATGACTTTTACGTAACTGCTTTGGTGTTATGTCTGTAAAGACAGCTGTTGCAGCGTCTTTCAGTTCGTTGTTTGTTTGGTACCGTATAGCAGCCGCTTTTTCTTTTATGTGCCCCCACAGGCTGTTGTCTGGTGTTGTGAAGTCGGGACTTCGTGGAGGCCATCGTAATGGTGCTGGTAACCTGTTCAATGGATCCAGCAACTACAGCACTTCGGGGACTGTCCTTGACTCTGCCAGGAATGAATGCTCACTTTTCCTAAGCTAACATTGTTCCTTTTCTTGGGGATGACTTTCCAAATCCCCTTTCAAACTGTGTCATAATTTGTTGCATCGTCTGCCCCATGTGCTGTCTTTCATGGACCCAAACACTCGAAACCAACCGCTCTTCAAGTGAATAATTACTCGTATGTCATCTTGCTCACAATTCCACTATCGTTATTCAACTGTTTTTGTCACTGCTACCAAATGTCTTGGTGATTGTTATGAGCTGTCTTTCAGTATTGCCACACCCTTTTGTCATCAGGTTTAGTAATTAATAATTCTACAGTACATTACATTGTGTATATCTAAGAGTATGGCAACTTATGGTCCACCCTGTAGTTATGAAGTCTTAAGTTCCATTTACATTACTCCAGTGACAGTTTACTTTGGCTATCACTCTCACTGTTGAAGATTTAAAAAATCAGGTAAATGTCTCACAAGTAAAAATTATTTGGTTCAAACTACAGGGTGATCCGTTTGGGTATGGATAAAATAAAAACACTGTAAAACATTTACTACTGAACTTTATTTGTTTAAGCTTTGTGCATACAACACTGAAAGATGGGAGATCCCTCAGAGCTCAACATGACCCCCATTGCGCACCCTGCACAACTCATAACGGTGATGCAATTCAGCCCATGTCCGTTGTAACATAAGAGGGGTGATTTATTGAAAAACTTCAGTAATTTTTACTCTCAGACCATCAATGTTCCTGGGTTTCTGTGAATAGACAATGTCTTTAACAAAACCCCACACGAAGAAGTCAGGAGGGGTTAGATCTGGGGAGTTTGGGAACCAAGCCAAGAGATAGCTGCTTCTCGTACTGGGTTTCGCCTGCGACCTCCTGCATGTTTTTAACACAGAACCTGTTTCTACAAATGTTCGATACACAACATTATGGAATCATATTTAGATACATTATGCTCATCGTACTCACGTCGAAATTCCCTTTGAACTCTTTTAACAGTCTCAAATTTAGCATACCAAAGAACACATTGTGCCCGCTGTTGATTTGTAGTAGCCATTTTAATCATGTCCGATTTTCATTTGTCCTTTCAGATTATGCATTGTTGATTATCATATAGGGAAACTCCCATCTTTTAATCATAATATAACCTGCAAGAAATTTTTCCTACTATCATAATAGCTTTATAATAATAAATTAATATTATCCATACCCAAACGGATCTGACTGTAGACTTCTCCCTAAACTACATAGCTCAGTAATGCTGGCCTGTTATCTTGAGAGCTTCATCTGCTTTTAAACTTTATACCGGTACAAAAACAAACGTAACCTAACTGAACTAATATGATATTAAACAATTGAATGCCATTTAAGTAATTCCTGATATGACAAGCCATAACTTGGCTATTGTGAAGTACATAACTACCCACTGCATTTGTATGGTCTTCCTATCGGTGCTGACTTCTACCCATGCCTGAGACAAGTCAGTGGCAGTCAGAAAGGAGCGCAGGAGAGCAGAGTTTCTACAAACTGCTAAACCAACACGAAGTGGCATTGCGTAAAGCACTGAATCTCATTTGCCATGCATTACTCAGCCTGCACAAGATGGCGGTCAAGCTGCTCCTTGCATTGTTATTGCCGTGCAGTACAGCCACACCAATATTAACGTTTGTATAAGGTACTTTCCATGTTATTTGGAAAATGATGTGTGGTTCAGGGGATCAGAAAGGAATTGAACTGTATATTTCAGTAATAAAATAATTACATACATACGCAATATAAGTGATTATTCCCTTTTACTAATGCCAGATATGCAATGAAAAGAAATTCCTTATCTCCTGGGGCCTGTTTCTCAAAACTCATGGACTAGTAATACTAGTCTGTACAGTAGTAATATTAGTTTATTTTACAAGTCTGTGTTTCTAGAAACTACAAGGGTAAAGTAGTAGTTACCAGTTCACAGACTAGTAATATTGGTCGATTTCACCAGTTCAAAAGTGATTCTGTTTCTCAAAATGCTAATCTAGTTGATTATACTAGTATTTAACAGGAATATTCCTACAAGACTTTAAAGACTGGTGATTTCTATATTATCAGTTACCAGTGGCAATCTTTCTCAGATAATCAAAACAAAATATTGTAGTTATTTTTTTAATAAATGTGGTTTAGTGATTTCGATTGAAGTAGTAAAGAATTTGTTGTGAGAAGAGCTAAAACTATATCGAGAAAGAACAATTATTATTCCTTTACGGGAGCATTGTTTAAATATAATGAACGGTTTAAATAAAGTGCTGGAAAGCTTGGAGAGTTGTTAAATACAGTGGGGCCTGCCATAACAAGACAAACAAATAGAAGTCATGCATTATCAGCAAAGTTTCAAATACAAATCGGGATGTTTATTATTTTCCAATGCCATCTGGTTTTTCTGCCCTAGACCAGCAACACATGCCGAATTTTTTTCCTAATAATCTAATACCAATTCATCAACTGCAGTAATTTTTGCTGGCTTTCCTCCTCCACTGCCAGTTCTTCTGACATTGTCAACTTTAGCCTACAAATTAAATACAAAACGACACTAATTTATGAATAGATCAAACGTAAAACTGAAAAAAAAAAAAAAATAGCGAATTTTTCAAGTCATAAGTGGCATCCATGTCGCCAGTAGACTCACTTGCTACATAATGTGTTCATATTATGATACTGTGAACTTGAATTGATACTCGTCAAAGTTGCTTTCTTAATGTTGGGCCAATAAGTGTCCCTAACGTATGCATAGTCTTTGTTCTGAAGTATCAGTTCCATAGCCTCACTTATTACAAATTTTTTTGTCCAGTCGTTTACTTTATATTTTTTTGTTAATATGCTTGAAAGACAACTGAATTATATATATATATATATATATATATATATATATATATATATATATATATATATATATATATATACATATCATAGTGAGTATAGTTAATTTGCTTTCAACTGATGGAATTTCAACCGAAAAGAGAAATCAAAACCAAAACACAAACAACTTAGCCTTCTAACCTCAAATAACAATACCTACTAATGACTATAAACAAATGAACTTAATCAGCTGACTAGTGAGCGAGATCATGTGACTAGTAAAAAAATTGTCACAAGTACTAGACTGGTAAAATAGTTTGAGAAACAGAATCTACTAGAGCTGGTGAAATATACTCTGGTAACTAGTAATTGGTGAACTATTAAACTAGTATTTTTGAGAAACAGGCCCCTGGAAGGTATGCTATTCTTACAAATGAAGATATATATCAAAGGTCCTTCAATAACTGTCTATTCCTTAAACCTAAGGGTACGTACACGTTGGAGCGACGATAAACGATAAAAGAAGCAGCGATGCTATATCAGGGAGAATTGAAGCATGCATTGTCATTGAGGTGTGCATATTGGAGTAACGATAAAAGCAACGAAAAAGATAAGTTCCATTGTCTTCGCTCTTGTCGTTCATATGATCTCTGATTAAGGTAATATTAATCTGTATAATTACCGGTGGTTATCGATATATCCGAATATTAATAGATTTATTATTATTTCGGCACATTAAATTAATTGTTGTAGATATTGGCAAATTGATCAGTTGTGTATTTATTCGTGATACATTATGTGATCACAATAACCAATCACAGCACAACGAATTTATACTACCTTTGGGATGAGAAACGGGTTTAATTTTGTACGTATTTAAGTTATATTAAACTTGAACCTATCAGCTGAAATTTCCTATATATCTTCTTTCATTAAGTGGATGCATAGGATATCTTGTACTGATAAATCAAAATGTTTGCTTCCCGCGTCCTCGCTGCTCCGATATGAACACTTGATTTTTGATAATACCAAAGCGTTGCTAGGTCATTTCTTTTATCGTTTATCGTTGCTCCAACGTGTACCTACCCTAATGCATAGTACAAAAGATTACATTAGGTTACACACACAAAACACATATTCGACTAGCTCTTTCGCTATTAAGATAGCATCTTCAGGTCTGGCTTGCGTGTTATTAAGCTTTCCATATAAAGACATAGATGGAAATATAACATAATGAAATGTAATAAAATACACGACGTGAGGAAATTACAATATTAAAATAACAGTGCAAAAAAGGCAAAGTAAAAAAGACTTGAAAAACAAGCGTATGGTTGTAATACACTGGTCAAAAAAAGTTAAGCATATTTCCAGTTTACCCAATAATACCTGATATTTATGTTTCTTTTGGTTTTATGTGGCACGTGTTATGTTTACCAATTCAAACTCTTTCATTTGTTTTAGTCTGCATCACTAGGTAACGTCCAAATCACGGCTAGTAAAGAAAAGCCTGTAATTCGAGCAAAGTTCAGTCAGTGTCATTTTGCTTCATAGTGCTTCATAGTGCAGTGCAATGGCTCGGAACACCCTTACAATGGCAGACCGCATCAAAATCATCACTTTGATGGAACAAAACATGAGACAAGTTGATGTTGCTAACATCCTTCATGTGAATCAGAGTATTGTCTCCAGACTGTGGAGAAAGTTCCAGGAAACCCAGTCAATAGCAGATCGACCTCGCGAAGGCCGTCCACGCAAAACAACACCAGGTCAGGACCGGTATGGAAGGTTATCTGCACGTAGGAACCCTATAGCCTCAGCTACAACTCTGCGCCATGACCTGCGCGAAGCCACTGTGTTGTTGTAAGTAGCCAAACTGTGCGCAATAGACTTACTTCATGACATAGGGTTGTATGCTCGAAGACCACTCAAGACTCCAGCACTCCGTCCATATCACAGGGGTGCTCGTGCAAGATGGGCTAGAGCACATGAGAATTGGACACGAGGCCAATGGACCAGAACTTTATTCTCAGACGAAGTGAGAATGGGCCTACACCCTGACAACAACTCTATTCGCGTATGGAGACGAACAGGGGAACGAAATCATCCCTCAATGACCGTGAAACGTCACCAACAGTTTGGTGGTTCAATCTTGTTTTGGGCAGGTGTCATGTTTGGCCGCCGCACACCACTGGTTTCAATAGAGGGAAACATGACTGCTGCCGTGTATGAGAACAACATCCTCCAACCCGTAGTAAGTGGTTTTGCAGAGACTGTAGGAGAAGGGTTCACTCTACAGGACGATAATGCTCGGCCTCATCGTGCTCATAGAGTGCAGCGGTATCTGGTAGAACATGGGATCCGAAGAATGGATTGGCCAGCATGCTCACCGGATATGAACTGCATAGAGCATGCATGGAGCTTTCTCAGGAGAGCCATTTCCAATCGTCCACATCACCCATTAACGATTCAAGAACTCAGGAATGCTGCCTTGGAAGAATGGGACAATTTGCCTCAGGAGAGCTTAGATGCGTTGGTACTGAGTATGCCCCGTCGCATACAAGAGTGCCTCAGGGTTCGTGGAGGACCAACACGTTATTAAACAGGGTACTGAAAGCACCATCTCCTTTTCTTTGATGATGTACGAATTTCAACTTCCCTTATCTTTTCCGTTGTTTCCAAACAATGCAACTTTTTCATTTCATATTGAGTCCATTGTTAACAAATAGTGTATTTCTACTTTTAAGTTTATTCTGTGGAACCAAGAAACCCAATTATAATATATCTATTTTATTTTAATTAATAAAAACAGTTATATGCCTAATTATGCTTAACTTTTTTTGACCAGTGTAGTTCAAACTTCTATAAGGTCTAGAAATTAAGATAGTAAAAGTATGCCTTGAGATAAAAGTCTGCAAAACATATGTGCAGTTTATAAAATGTAACAAAGACAGTTAAAGGAGTAAAAAATTTAAAAATATTATTTGCATCAGTCATCACGATGTATGAAATGGCAGCGTGTAGTGAAATCTGCAAAAATTAATGAGAAAAGTTGTAAGGAATAGACAGTTATTGAAGGACCTTTGATATATATCTTCATTTACTTGTTAACTTGTCGGACCAACATGCCTTTCAAATATTCTTACAAAGTAAATTTCTTTATGTAGAGTATGTTTTCCTGCAGCTGTACCAGAGTATGGGAATTTGCCCTGTATACTTCGTCACTTTGTCCAGTAGTCTACATAAATTTTACAGAGATCAAATAATAATGCTGATGATAGAAATAATAGTAACAATAATAATAATAATAATAATAATAATAATAATAATAGAATAATCGTGATGGAAATGATACAAAGATAGTAATACAAAATAATTAATTAATAATAATAATAGAATAATCGTGATGGAAATGATACAAAAATAGTAATACAAAATAATTAATTAATAATAATAATAATAATAGAATAATCGTGATGGAAATGATACAAAGATAGTAATACAAAATAATTAATTAATAATAATAATAGTGATAAAATAAAACATAAAACCACTAGCGAGAGTTAACACAACTTAAATAAGCATATAATAACCGGAAAAAAATGAACTCGAAAATCAACAGAAAAGTTCGTTGTATCACAGACGACAGCAACCGCCGTATTGACATTGTGTTACGCATTATTGGTAGTAGGGGAGAGCTGAAAGTCTACGTAACTGCCGTTCTCTTCGAATCTTCTCATATAGGTAATCATGGGAAGTTAATGCTGCAAAAGAAAATGTCTACGAGTCAAACTGTTCATTACTACCAGGATAAATACAAAATATTACTGAAATATATTAATCAAGTTTCAGTTATAGATCTCCCCTTTTGTGCAAGATGTATCATATCAAAATATTTTATGAATGGCGGGGAAAATATAAATTTCAAGAACTCTCTAGTGACAGAGATAGTGACAAGTACAATCAAGTGTATCAAGAAATCATTTATTGGAGATATACGCTGTTATTAATTAAGAAAATGATCTATTTATATTTATTACAATGTTTTATCTTATAGGTTACATGCATCAGATAAATACAATAAAAATTAGTACCATATAATGCTAGTAACAATTAAAAAAAAATAATAAAATTTAACAAATATCATACGAACATGTTCACTTTATTTTTAAACTTAAGAATGTGTAAATTGTGTGATTAAAAATTATTATTAAAGACTTATTATCAGGGAAAGGATTTATATGTAAATACATATTTACTTATAAAGCTAACATAATTTATATTTTGCATTATCTTTATGTTTCACAATGTGTAGGGTTGAAAAATCCTACTTTTATTTTCCATATTTTTCCATATTTTAGAGTTTAGTACATATTTTCGTTAATTTCCATATATTTTCCATATTTCATATAAAACAGTCCATATTATATTAGGTTTAACAATAAAACAAAACAAAATTCCATTAACTTTTAAAAATACATTTCAACAATAGAGATTTAAACACATGTTCAGTAATCCCTTTAACATCAGAGTTATTTGAAAATTAGCAGTCCTATCAACAATGGGAAAGTAAGTTACAAAACTGTATTAATTTAATTTAAAATTTTTAACAGACTTCAGTTGTGCAGCTCAACAGTTAAATGCCAGTCAGAGTACACATAGGTTCAGTTTTGTAAATCATACTATAAAGACGGTAAATATGCCAAAAGTACGTCATTCAGTCAATTTAAAATCAAAACTAACAAGTTACATTTCAGAATTTAAAGAAGATGGTTTATCAACTGACAATAAAATATTATTTTGTAATTTGTGTCAGTGTGCAGTATCATCTACACAAAAGTTCCTGGTGCAACAACACATTACAACTAGTAAACATCAGGCCAACAAACAACTAAATTCCAAGCAGAGACAATTGTTTTTAACACAACCAACAACATCGAATGTAAGATCTGAGTTTAACATCGACCTGTGCCGTTCTCTCATCTCTGCTGATATTCCTCTCTACAAACTAAAGAATAAGGTCTTCAGGGAATTCCTTGAAAAATATACTCAACATACAATCCCGGATGAGTCAACACTTAGGAAGACGTATGCTCCATCCATCTACGATGAGACAATACAGAAGATAAGAGATGAAATTAAAGATAGTTCAATTTGGGTTTCCATTGATGAGACTCCCGACAAAGAAGGTAGACTTGTTGGTAATGTAGTTATCGGTTTGTTAAGTGAACAATATTCTGAACGAATTCTTTTACATTGTGATGTTCTAGAAAAGTGCAATAACAAAACTATAGTTAAACTGTTCAACGAAGCTATGGGTATCCTGTGGCCAAAGGGTATTATGTACGATAATGTGTTATTCTTTATTAGCGATGCTGCCCCTTATATGGTCAAAGCTGGACAAGCATTATCTGTTGTATATCCTAAATTGACTCATTTTACTTGTGTGGCGCATGCATTTCATCGTGTGGCAGAAGTGGTCAGAGACAATTTCCCTAAAGTAGATTTGTTGATTTCATCAGTGAAAAAAGTATTTCTCAAAGCTCCCAGTAGAGTTAACGTGTTGAAAGAAATGTACCCTGAAATTCCATTGCCACCAAAGCCAATTTTAACTAGATGGGGTACATGGCTAGAAGCAGTTGAATATTATGCCGAACATATAGACTCTATTAACAATGTTCTCCTTGCATTGGACTCTGAAGATGCAGTCTCAATTGATACTGCGAAAACAGTTACCTGTGACATAAGTGTGAAGAATGACTTAGCTCACATTCAGCATACATTTTCATGCATCATAAAAACGCTCAAAAGTCTCCAAAATAGGCACCTTTCACTATCTGAAAGTTTTGAAATTATAAATAGTACTGTGGAACAACTGAATCGTGGTAGAGGTAAAGTTGCAGATGCAGTAAGAGCTAAGGTGGACACTGTACTTTCAAAAAACCCTGGATATGAAGAACTACAAAAGGTTGTTGCTGTGATGAGTGGTGAATCAACAGTGAAGATTAACTTGGACTTATCCCCAGCAGACATTGTGAAATTGAATTATGTACCAGTTACTTCTTGTGACGTCGAACGCTCTTTTAGTCAGTATAAATCTATCCTCAGAGACAATAGAAGAAGATTCACTTTTCAGCACTTGAAAGAAATGTTTGTAACCTATTGTTATGGTAACAGACAATAAAAATTGTGTTTTGTTGAAACTACATTGGAAGATAAGGTACGTCCATTATATTTTTTGTTTAGTTTGATTAAAATGTACCAATATTTAACGTACATAGTCATTTTTTTATAATTTTAAGTCCATATTTAATTCCATATTTTGGTAAAAATCCATATTTAATTCCATATTTTGGTAAAAATAAC
The DNA here is from genome assembly GCF_040183065.1 of Periplaneta americana. NCBI lineage: Eukaryota > Metazoa > Arthropoda > Insecta > Blattodea > Blattidae > Periplaneta > Periplaneta americana. Next base: position 3,686,021 of record NC_091124.1, on the reverse strand, counting down.
TACATATATATTTACATATTTCATATATTTTTAGTCCATATAAATCCGTTCCCTGCTTATTATTAAGAGTTAAGAATGACAACGTACTCGTATATGAAATAATAATTATAATAATAGCCATTTAACAATATAACAAACTAGTGCTTATTCTTATCGAGGAAGTAGACGTGAGAACGTGACGCCTACCTACGTGAAACCTACAGAGTAACAATCGGTTGGCAAACTTATGTTTTAAAAGCACACCACACGTTATTGTATGATGCCGACATGTTAAGCATGAGAGCGCAGCATGTGCCTAGAAGCTTGTTGGCTTGTTGACGTAGTTTGAATCAGCTCTCCCAGTGTTGAGTGTCTGAAAGATAATGAACATAACACTTTGCTTGACTTAGCTTTTTTGAGAGCTGATCTGGGATGTATCCATGCGTCTAGCCGCTTGTAGACTCATTGTGATGATCGTCCAAGTCCAACAGTTGATCTGGGTAGCATTCTTGAATCCGATGCCGACAGGTGGGCCATTCTGCCTCAGTTCTGGCAGCCAGGAACACCTATTAAGCCTCAAGCCTTTAAATTCTCTATCAGCATTCAGTACCATACTTAATTTTCCGTCGTACCAGTATTTTGTGATGGTGAAACTGTTTTTTTAGGTACCAGTATCGTATATAAAAAGAAGTTATATTTTTGCTTTGATGTAAAGTGTTACAATTATTGCCAATTTGGTTCATTGGTTTCGTTTCTATGCGTGACGTGCTAACTTAATTCCACATTGAGTTTGCAGGAAGAATTAGAGTATTATTATTATTATTGTTATCCAAATATTGAAACCCTATTTTACTTTTGGTATATTAGGGTTGTAGTTTGTTACATGTGAAATACATTATGTAGTGATAATACACAATTTTAAAGAATTAATAGTAGGTGTGAATTCATAGTTACAATATAAATACACTAATTAAGAGACAGTAAACAATACTAAATACGTTATGCAATAATTACTTTCAGTTAAAACAAAATGAAATACAATTAGAAATTATAATCGAAGGTGTAGAGAAATTGCAAGATTATTACATTAATTTGTGATTTTTTACATAATTTTAAGCAATATTAATGAGACAATGCACAGAATTGGCGTAGTTACAAATAAAACACCTATTATATAGTTAGTTTGCGATAGTAAAAAAAAATAAAAACAAAATTACTTATGGTTACAAACTATATACCTGTCATCAAATACTCAACAATAGTAAAAACTATAATACAAACATAGTTATTGTTGTTATTACTATTATTATGTCCCAAAGATAGACACCTTGTTTTGCATAGTGCATTAGGATTTTATAACATCATTAATTTATATACAATTAACAGCTACAGTCTTGCGTGGATGTGGTGTATAAACTCTGTGAATTGTTTGTAACAACATTTTTTTCTAAGAAAATGGTAAAGGGGTGTGGAGTAATTTAAATTGCAGAATTAGAGTACAAGGACTTCCTGCACAGTAACTTACATCCGTATTCATAGACATTTTTAGCGCGGGTTTCCGGTGGATGATCAGCGTTTTTCGTATTCATAAACCAGTGTTAGCGATAGGATATGATTTGAATTCTGTACTAGTAACCAGTGGATAGCCGGGGCTAGCTTAGTACGCTCGTAGCGCGTGCTGCGAAATGCCTAAGAATAGCACTTAGTGACTTCGCCAGACCTGCAAGACTCAAAACAAACATTACCAACATTTTGGTTTAAGAAGAAAATACGAGTAACTGCGAGTGAGCAATGAAATAACTTTTTTTGTTCGGGGTAGAGACCAATTGGACTGTGACAAGCATAATTTACTAATCTTGTGTGGCATGTAATGATTTCTAGATTCTAGTAACAATGTTGCAATCATTGACAGCAAGATAGTCATACTCATAATGCACGTCTTTGTTTTGCCATGGCCATCAGCATGGTCTAGGAGTAATTTGCTGGACATTTGCATTAAACTGTTTGGGCGTGTGTTCTGATCCCACCTTGGATGATTATTAGTGACGAGCCACTATTATATTTTAGTATTTGTGTATTTTATAATTTTTGGCCATGACTTATTATGACTGACAATGCATATTTTAGCCAGGAGAGGGAACAAAAAAAAATCCAGTTTCCCAGAAATCTACGTAATTTTTTAAGGCACCGGTAGATGGCACCACATGCAATAGACTGCACTCTATGTACTGTAATTATAACCAAACCGGGTAGCTGCCCCCCCCCCCCACTCCCATCAAATTTTTTACTTGATTCTTACAGCCAGTAACAGTTTGGAACATCGAGTTACAGAATATATTTTTTATCCATTTGAAATATATTTTCCTTATCAATGTTATAGTTATAAGTAGTTTTTATTTAGCCTTCGTTATAAACATTTCATATATAAACATTTTAGCTCCACACCGTGTAGATTTTCACGAACTTATCAAAATCAAAGTTTAATTAAACTTTGTAAATTATTTTGTGTGTAAAAGTACTAGGAGTTTTGTTTAAGTTTTGTTATGTTGTCACACTGGAATATGAACTCGATAATCTACCTAAAGCAACAGCGATCTTATAAATTAATTCTGGCATCCTTTTCGATGTAAGTGTGGATGTTAGTAGATTTTACTGTTATTGTACTCAATTTCGAAGTCTGTAAAAAATTAAATTGTACGATACTTCTTTTATATTTTCAGTAATGTCGTAGATATTTTATAGCTTAGTGACCGTGATTTTTTTTTTCTCATTTGAGCCTTCAAAATCTGCCACAAGGGAGGGTCAGTAAATAAGAAAAAGAAGAAATAGACTGAAACAATATCGAAGCGTTAATGCGTATCAGCCATTACATGAACACTGCCATTTTCCGAATCTCTTCTATTAATGTTCACAGTCTTAATTAACGTTTTATTCATTCAAGATATTCGCAAACGTTTTAAGGATGCTTTGCGCGATAGACTGAGTGCTATGATTCCTAAAGTGAAATAGAGGTGAGTAGCTTTCATTTTTTAACATAATTAATGTTTATGGAGGTTCGGGGTCGGAATACCAAAAGGTTAATGTACACTGATAAAACATAACTGGATGTACTCAATTTAACAGAAATAATATCTGATTAGTTGGGTTGCAGTCTCTAGCATCTGACAAGAAGGCTGTTAATACATAGAGTTGGGTGTCGAAATATTCAATAAGAGAAATTCAGATGTACGAATAGAACTGCATTACTCCGTCTACAGAAATAATCGTTGGTTATTTTCCAATACCGAGCATCGGATAATTACCAGGCTTTCGCGCTTCTTGATAGGTCGCCGCTTAATTGCGTCTAGCTTATTTACAATTTGCCTCATTATGTCCGTTGACGGGTTCGTCACACGTGCAATTCTCTGGATCAGTGAGCATTTTTCGACATTACTTAATCTGTGTCCCGCGCAGTAACTTCGTGATTTAAGACGACATTACGAAATGCGAGCTGGGTCGTGTTCTCACGAGGAAGGGATTTTTTTTTCATGCATTTTCAGTTACTGTATATGGAACCGGTATCCACCTAGTATCGCGATGAATTTGGGAAGCTACGATAGGTAGCGAAATCTGGTTTCGAAAACGTTAACCCCGCACTGGTTGTATTATTTTTCACCTCTGTTGAGGCATGTGGACGTGAGGCCTTGTCCCTTTACGAGTTGTCGCGCCAAGGATTACCGATCTACCTATTCTGTACTTCAGTTATTATTGTGGTAACATGTAGGGCTAATACTAAGAATCGCGAAAACAGTAATGGCGGATCTGTAATTTTGTCTTTATTCGTCATCAGTCATGAACAAAGACAGCTAGATCTTACTTACAGTCTACTACATGGAACCAACGACTTCGGTAGTTCCGATATGAATTCACACATAAAGGTTAAAGTAGCGCTGAGGTAGTTCCCTTCGTATTCTGCTTATACTAATACACCTTGCATAAACGTATCTGTGACAGGTTAGGTGTGGTTAGTTTAGGCTTTTGTTATGTCTTGCATAGGGCCTATACGATCAACTACGTCTCCACAAAAAAAATTCTTATGAATTCAACGATTTTCACTTCCAAAAAAACCGGAACTACCTCAGATCTAGTTTCAACAAAATAAAGGGATACTTTATTTGCAGGCCTTTCTAAAATGAAATGCACGTGAAGACTTCTTGGAACCAATTTTTAATTGTTGTGTTCGTGGTATATTCTTTGTCGTATTTCCATTTCGGTCAATTTATCTACGTAGAAACGATAATTGAAAAATTTGGAACACTGTAAATAGTTGAAAATATGAACATTTTCTTATCAGTAATCTTTCATTGGAAACTGTTTTCTTGATTATTCCAGTATTTTTTTTTCAGAACTTGGGCCCCAAATTAAAAAAAAAAGATCTTGAATATAAGTTGTTGTAGCAACGATGTTTCCATATACAAAAATGACAATTGTGCAACAATTGGGAAGAGAAAATAGATTGAACCATCCTCTTCCCTTAAGCGAAAAAAAAAAAATGCCTCAAATTGAAACATTATTGTATCAAAGTTTGTCAGGAGTAGAAGTGCCCTAGTTTGACCATGATATCGGATATTATCTGATCTCTGATCGAATCTCCGTGTACAAGGCCATGTGAACAATTCCCATCGCACGACGCGACATCGTATGTCTTTTGTTTGTGACGGCGGACATCACGAATATGCCAAGTGATCGAAGCGTCTATCATGCGGATGTGGTTGGTTAGCTGCCACGTGTTAGAAACTGAAACTACTGTATTAAAACCCTCAAGTAGTAGTAGCTTTCACAATACCTTCCTTCAAAACCTTTCCTTCATATTTCTCAGCAACTTCTTCTAAATTATCATCATTCACTTTCTTCGAAGGGCATAAAAAAAGGTATTTGTTTCTACCTTCCCTATAATTCCTGAAACGTTGTAAACTAACTTTCGTGACACTCTGTATATTTGTATCAGTCATGACCATTCAGAGCTGCGACATTTGCGCCTTTGTTATTTCACACTATTGGGACATAGAATTTGGGCTATTTTGATAGAAGCATGGAGATTCTTGACTTTTTGTACTTGTAATTTCACATTGAACCTTCCTCTAGTGGTTAAAATTTTTTGGACCTCTGTTACCGATGTTATAGTGATTGGCCTTATATTTGGACCTTATGTTTAAGAACGTTGTTGACTCGCCAGGATTACAATTTGTGCCTTCAGCATGGAAAGCCTCAGTAGAAGAGCAACGAGGTCTCTGTACTCGCCGTGTTCTTGAAACTGCGCGGCATGTCATATCGGCGTTTTCCCTTCGGCTTTCTGCCAACAGCTGAAAAGTGAAGGAGTTTGCTCGGATGTTGACTTACGCCGGATCGTTGTCCTTGTTACAGTTTCCTCTAATAACAGGCGTCTCGGCGTTGCTTGGCCTCGCAGCTGACTGTCAGCTGTTTCCACTCGCAGCCCACGTATTTTAGTTTTAATAATGATTTAACAATAAATAGATATAAACGAGTTGTCTGATTAATATATCGATTCATACGATACGTTCGAATAAAGAAACAGGGTCATTCCATATAAAATTTTAAGAATATGCCAGCAATGTCATGAAGTTTTTCGAGCTTTTAATATAATAATGTTGTTATGAAAATAAATTAAACTGCCAACTATGACCGCCATATCTATACTAATAATAAATCTATAGCCAAACTTTTTCTGGTAATTTTCGATTTTCCAAAAATAATTGGTGTTAACACGTATAATTAACCATCTTTAAACCGAAAATCGCTTTTTTGAAATTTTGTTTGTATGTATGTGTGTCTGGAGGTTTGTTACCTTTTCACGCGATAATGGGTGAACGCATTTCGATGAAAATTGGAATATAAATTAAGTTCGTTGTAATTTAGATTTTAGGCTATATATCATTCAAAATACTTTATTTAAAAGGGGGGTTATAAGGGGGCTTGAATTAAATCGAAATATCTCCCTTATTATTAATTTTCGTGAAAAATTTTACTTAACAAAAGTTTTTTTTCAATTATATCCGATAAGTTTTATTCTATGCAAAATTTTGATAGGACTGCTATTTCATGAGATAAATGAGTTTTAAAATTTATATAACAACGCCATCTAAGGCGCTGTAATGAAATAAAAAACAAATGACTTCATCTATAAGGGGCCTTGGACAACAACAAACGAAAGCTATTAAACATAGCCTACAGAGAATGTTTCTGTGTTTGTATGAAGTAATATCGAGTAAAGGATATACAAGACTTTTAAAATAACAATATAATAAATTTTCACTGCTGCCTCAGATTATAGCGTTGTTGCTCCTGCAATAACTCCAATGTGCAAAATATAAAATTTTTTAGTAGAAAGAAAAAACACATTTATTCATTCCATGGCAATGGTACATAGGAGATCGTGAATTCTTACATTTCCGAAAGATAGAAATGTAATTACATATCACTATATATGCTGTATCACTATTTAAGTTATTTGAAGGGTTCAGAATGATAGTGGGACAAGCGCCATTTACTGAAGACGTAGAAAACAAGGTTAAAATTAAGTTATTACCATAATTCAATGGAAACATACAGAGTGTTTAAAAAATACGGGGCATAATTTCAGGTATGTATTTACCACATGTAGACAATCAAAATAGTTCATTACAACATGTGTCCGGAAATGCTTTATTTCCGAGTTACGGCCTTCACAACATTGAAATTCACCGGAACCATACCTCATGTTTTAGAAGACACTCCACTGATCAATCGTCAACACATTCACTTCTTGCATGATGGCGCTCCTGCACACTTCAGTCGTACGGCTCGCCGGTACTTGGATCGAAGGTTTCCTGATCGATGGATAGGTAGAGGTGGCTTGGCCTCCACGCTCACCTGATCTGAACCCTCTCGATTTCTACTTGTGGGGCCATTTAAAATCATTGGTTTATTCGTCTCCGGTGCCTGATTTGAAATCCCCTCGGAATCGAATTGTGGCATGTTCTGAGGACATACGCAATACTCCTGGAGTTTGGGATCATGTTCACAGGTCAATGAGACATCTATGTGAGGTCTGTACTCAAGCAGGAGGTGAACATTTTGAACATCTTCTGTAATGACAACGACCTGCGCAAAGAAAAACGTTCCGGTGAATTTCAATGTTGTGAAGGCCATAACTTGGAAATGAAGCATTTCCGGACACATGTTGTAATGAACTATTTTGATTGTCTACATGTGGGAAATACATACATGAAATTATGCCCCGTATTTTTTAAACACCCTGTATAGTAAATAATATAAAGTATACACATTAAATCTAAATGATGTCGATCTTCATTAAACTATGGTTGCATGTGATAACAAATAAGAAACATGTTAAAGGAATTGTCATTGCACCAAATGAGTGTCTCTGGACCAAAATGATCGCATTTTAATTATTTAAATACAATTTAAATTAAGTAACATATTAAACGATTTATCCTTCTATCAAACACGAATGTTCCCTGGATCAAATGTCCTATTTTAATTATGTAATTACTTTATATTTATTTCTAACGGGTGCAGCGGAGCGCACGGGTACGGCTGGTAATAAATAGATATAAACGAGTTGACTGATTAATATATCGATTGATACGATACGTTTGAGTAAAGAAACAGGGTCATTCCAAATCAAATTTTAAGAATATGCCAGTAATGTCATGAATTTTTTCGAGCTTTTAATATAATAATGTTATTATGAAAATAAATTAAACTGCGAACTATGACCGCCATATCATTAATATTTTAGTCATACAGATGACTGAAAAATGGGTGGCAGTTACATGTCATCCATCATTTAAAATATTCTAGACACCCTATATGAAGTGTCATCGAAACTAAACACGCCATTGTAAACCTGAATAACCATGTTTTAATACCTTAAAGACTAATCCGAATAATATTAAGGCATGCTCATAAAAACGCCTCATTGAAAAAAAGAAATAGTTTTATATTCGAATGCAACAAATTAAATTCCTGCGAATTTCATTCGTATTAAAGAAAATCTTATTCCTAATCCATCTCCCAAGTTTTCTGACTTCATCTCAAAAAACCTGTGAATAATTAAATTAATAAAAATATTAACTTTTGTTCCGACGATTGAAAACCGCTTGCTATGTGTGGCGGTCGTAGACTTCGTAACGATGAGTAATCTCAAACGTCCGTCTCCCTGACCTTGATCGCGCAACATTCTGTACGACGGGAGAGCCTACCTGCTGAGCTCCTTTGTTCCGGTGAGTTATTTTTATTAAAAACTGACATGATATTTAAGTCAGTCGACCTGGTTGGCGAGTTGGTATAGCGCTGGCCTTCTATGTCCAAGGTTGCGGGTTCGATCCCGGGACAGGTCGATGGCGTTTAAGTGTGCTTAAATGCGACAGGCTCATGTCAGTAGATTTACTGGCATGTAAAAGAACTCCTGTGGGACAAAATTCCGGCACATCCGGCGACGCTGATATAACCTCTGCAGTTGCGAGCGTCGTTAAATAAAACATAACATTTAACATTTATTTAAGTAAACTTTCTGAAATTTTCACAGTGGATCTATATACCCTAAAGAATTAAACACATGGTTTTTTCGTCTGTAAAAATGAATTGCATTTTGTGTCCTTTTTTTTTTTAATATTTTACGGTGTGTAACTATTAAAAAAATTATATACATTTTTCATTTCAAGAGCATTTATAAACAAGGCTCTCCTTTTTCGAATTGCATTGAAATCATTCTTCCATCTTCCTTAACATAGTAAGAAAACTTCAATGAATGAAACCGTGTTGTTTGTTAAACCAATATTTTAAATTCTGATTGCTGCCATACTATGAAAGATATAAATATAGTATTGCTTGAAATTCATATTTAGAACGTACAAAATAACCTACTACAATATTTTTAACTTTTGAGACATCATGGTTCAAAAATATACTTTTCTGCATGGAGTGACCCAACATAAATTTCTAATATGTGGATCTCTTAAGGCAGTTAATGGCTCTCAGCTGGAGTACTGGGTTTTCTCAATATTTCGACTGCCTGTGAGCCATCGCTCTTAAGGGAAAGTTGTGCGGGTTCTTGAGAGCACGCAGCACGGGCGCTTGGACATCCCTGCTGTCAAACAGAAGAGAATGAATCATGCACAAGTCATACGTCGAGCAAGCTTGCCGCTCTGCCCTCTTTGTCCACAAAACTTTGTCTCTTGGCGTCGAAAATCATCGCTGTGGCCCTTCGGCGAACAATGCGTGGAAATCTTTCATGGAGGGGAGAGTTCAGTACAAATGAGTTCTAAGATTCGGGCTGCGATGACGCTGGTAAATCTGGCCGTGAAATTCCATCCCAAGCTGAGGACACGCGGTGATGAGTAATTGGCATTCTGTTCGCAGCCACGTGGTGTGAACCTAGCACGGAACAAAGGTCCCGAGGTCGCCGCTCGCCTTACGGGCTAGTAATTGCAGTTTCTCAGAAGCGACCAGCTTCCCCGTCATACTTGCCGGGAAAGACTCCGCAATCATCTGTTTATTATACCAGCTGTACCGCTCAGTGATCCGGGTTCGATTCTCGGTAAAGAAGTGGAGATTCATCTCCTTTGTGTGTACAGGGTGTTCCTTCTCTTGTGTTGTAGTAAGAAGTCCTGCCAAAAAATTCCGCTACTGTTGCTTCATAATCCATACATTAATGAGGACGATACGTGGCCGTGACGTCAAACGACACTCTTTGACGAGTGAAGTACAATGGTATTTGTATGTAAACAACATTTATGCTGTCTACAAAGTTATACACAGACAGAGTGATCCATGAAGTACAGTGTTACTATAAATGATCTTGCTGATTACAAACTAGAGTAACTATCGTTAGGAGACACTTAGAAACATGATATTGGTATCAATACTTACTTACTTACTTACTGGCTTTTAAGGAACCCGGAGGTTCATTGCCGCCCTCACATAAGCCCGCTATTGGTCCCTATCTTGTGCAAAATTAATCCATTCTCTATCATCATATCCCACCTCCCTCAAATCCATTTTAATATTATCCTCCCACCTACGTCTCGGCCTCTCCAAAGATCTTTTTCCCTCCGGCCTCCCAACTAACACTCCATATGCATTTCTGGATTCGCCCATACGTGCTACATCTCAAACGTCTGGATTTAATGTTCCTAATTATGTCAGGTGAAGAATACAATGCGTGCAGTTCTGTGTTGTGTAACTTTCTCCATTCTCCTGTAACTTCATCCCTCTTAGCCCCAAATATTTTCTAAGCACCTTATTATCAAACAGCCTTAATATCTGTTCCTCTCTCAAAGTGAGAGTCCAAGTTTCACAACCATAAAGAACAACCCGTAATATAACTGTTTTATAAATTCTAACTTTCAGATTTTTCGACAGCAGACTGGATGATAAAAGTTTCTCAACCGAATAATAACAGGCATTTCCCATATTTATTCTGTGTTTAATTTCCTCCCGAGTATCATTTATATTTGTTACTGTTGCTCCCAGATATTTGAACTTCTCCACCTCTTCAAAAGATAAATTTCCAATTTTTATATTTCCATTTCGTACAATATTCTGGTCACGAGACAATTATATACTTGATATTGGTATCAATGGAAAGAGAAACTCAAATATTTTTGTTATCCATTCGGTTAAATCACATGTGCTACTCTTAAATCAGCAAAAATTAAAAAAACATGAAACTGGTATCAACAGAAACAGAAACTCCAACAATTTTTAATTTATTTTCACTGGAAAACATGAAACAGAAAGAGAAACATTTGGTTCACAACCGTAAGTAAGTCACCTGTGCTCAAGGTGAGCTCCTTGTGTCACACGACACACATCAAGTCTGTAGTCAATTTCCTGCCATACACGTTGTAGCATTGGACCATCCACCAGTGCAATGGCGTCTGTGATGCGGACACGAAGATCCTCAATGGTAGGTGGTAATGGTGGCTGATGCACTTGTTGTTTTATAAAACCCCACAGAAAAAAATCACAAGGAGTGAGGTCAGGGGAACGTGGAGGCCAATGCAAACATTTTAAATCTTCAAGGCCAACACGTCCAATCCATCTCCTTGGAAGTGTATTCAGTTCGTTCCTGACATCTAAGTGGTAATGAGTTGCATCTCCTCACAGAAAGACTGTCGCTTGGCTTTGTCGTCTGGTTTCAAAGCCTGGAACAATTGCAAACGGTATGGATGGAACTTCAAACGTTTCCGTAAAATCTTCCACACAGTTTGTTGAGGGATGTTTAATTCTCTACTGGCTTTTACGGCGAATTTCTGTAGACTTCGTATGAAACTCTCTCTCACACGCTCCACATTTGCCTCACCTACTGATGGACGACCGGTTGACTTCCGCTTACAGATGCATCCCCTGGTTTTGAAGTCAGCGTACCACTTACGGATACTGGGCCCACTGGGTGGATCAACACCAAATTTTCTTCTGAAATTGCGTTGTACAGTGACAACAGACTGGGATATGTGAAAATCTAGCACACAAAATGCCCCCCGTCTTCATTTGCAGGCATTTTTCTGTTGTATCGTCTTCTAGCAACGGAATTAATAAATATGCGTCAGGTTCACCAACATAACAAAAAATATTTGAGTTTCTCTTTGCATTGATATCAATACCATGTTTCTAAGTTACTCCTAACGATAGTTATTCAAGTTTGTATTCGGAAAGATAATTTATAGTAACACTGTATTATACGCGCTTTAGGAATCAGTTCTACTGTAAGTAATTTTGAGCAAAAATGTCATATGTACACTCTGTGACACGGAAATTAGTCGCTGTTCAGAGGCTAAGTCCCACCTCGGAATAGCTCGGGAATCATCGTGTGCACTGTGTTTTCGTAGAGAAATTCGAAGCCCGGTCTTTGAACGAGAAGAAAGAGTTCTATCGCTAACAAGCAAACATTCTCATGCAGGCAGATAAAAAAGTTATTTTTTTTCTTCCACCATGTTAATAATGTCAAAACTAGTGCTTATACAAATTTTGGCCACTCGAGCGTAATTACGTGGGCCGTCCAGAAAGTAAGTTTATCTGGGGTCGTTTACAGAAAGAAAACACAAATTCATGGAAAGATTTATTGGAACACGTATAGCAATTGCTGAGCTACATCTCAACATATTCCCCACCGAATTGAGAAATTTGTCGTACCGCGGTGTGACAGCCGTCTGCACCTCTTTGTTGATCCCAGAGTTCTTTGTGAAGTTTACGAGAAATCATTTTTATGTAGAAGGTTCCACCCTAACGCTTAACGTCCAACGTATTCTTCTGGTCAGTGGGACCCTGGAGCTTGCGTTGGCAGTGTCACTCTTCACCCTATCTCCAAGGAGAATTCCTACCCATTATCATATCTTAGAATTAATCTGGTATTTAAAATATGATAAGTATCAATAGAGGTATGCGTTTTATTGCAGGTACAAGGAAATGTGGTTGAAAGGTATTTTCCACTCGGAATGTGGAGAACGTTAGCATGTAAAACAATCCGTCCACTAAGGCATAGATAATTGCTAGAACATATTATCACTTCTGCATACGTGCTAGAATGTATAACATTCCAATCTTGCTCTTGTTTCTTTTATTTTTGTGGCGTAATTGTATAAGACGAAATGGAACTATAAAAATTGGAGATTTATCCTTCGAAGAGGTGGAAAAGTTCAAATATCTTGGAGCAACAGTATCAAATATAAATGACTCTCGGGAGGAAATTAAACGCAGAATAAATATGGGAAATGCCTGTTATTATTCGGTTGAGAAGCTTTTATCATCCAGTCTGCTGTCAAAAAATCTGAAAGTTAGAATTTATGAAACAGTTATATTACCGGTTGTTCTTTATGGTTGTGAAACTTGGACTCTCACTTTGAGAGAGGAACATAGGTTAAGGGTGTTTGAGAATAAGGTGCTTAGGAAAATATTTGGGGCTAAGAGGGATGAAGTTACAGGAGAATGGAGAAAGTTACACAACGCAGAACTGCACGCATTGTATTCTTCACCTGACATAATTAGGAACATTAAATCCAGACGTTTGAGATGGGCAGGGCATGTAGCACGTATGGGCGAATCCAGAAATGCATATGGAGTGTTAGTTGGGAGGCCGGCGGGAAAAAGACCTTTGGGGAGGCCGAGACGTAGATGGGAAGATAATATTAAAATGGATTTGAGGGAGGTGGGATATGATGATAGAGACTGGATTAATCTTGCTCAGGATAGGGACCGATGGCGGGCTTATGTGAGGGCGGCAATGAACCTCCGAGTTCCTTAAAAGGCAGTAAGTAAGTAATTGTACAAGACTCTAATTATCGCAGTCCTATGTTCTTCGTACAATGCTCTGTTTCTGTATTCACGAGCATCTTAACGCAACTCTCTACACAGTTACTTGTGTTGCCTGGGTGTAATAAGTGTTATTAATTCGGAGCGTTGTTTGTATTGGGAAAACCAGAGCTGTTTTTTTGGCTCTTCGTTGGGAAGTCCATGTAATCAAAGTGTTGGTATGACGTAAGGGAGTTAACACCAGGCATTACTTCGGGATAAAGATCGATCAATCTTAACTTTTGTTGTGAATTGCTACAGGGATTGCCATCTGCTCCGCTCCAAGGATAGCTAGAGTGGACCAGCCAAGGATGACCCCTCACGACATTGTAGCCAGAGCTAGTGCTAGTCTGTTCGCAGATTGTCTCCTTCAGCAGCGGCTTGTAGTAGCAGTAGTGCTTTATCACTAAGGAGAGGATTCCTATGTAATTAAATATTCTTTTTGCGTGTGATAAAACACAATTAACAAAGTTACAAATTCCGAACATGAAATTTCAATTTTAAAACCCGGATTTTATTTCACATAAAACACACATTTTCACAAAAATATTATGTAAATACATATTTTCAGGAAATCTATTATAAACACATAAATCTTGGAGTTTTTTAATTAGGCCTAAATAATTTTTTACAAGAAATTTTAAATATTTTAAAACTAAATCAATTATATCACTCAGAAGTACTTTATCTTTTTTAAGAATTCTTGGTTGCTTCGTGTTTCTAAGCGCTGTGTGGTGTATCCGTGATCCATTTTCGTAATAGTATCGCCTCAAGTTCTGAGAACTGCTAGGCAGCATATCAGTGTTATTATTAGAGAATAAATTAACATGGACAAGGAGGAGAGATCTTGTAACACATAATTAGGAATGTTTATTGTTGCTGAAGATGATTTCATTCCACGCTTTGTTTGTGAAACACAACAGATAAGAGCTCGGGTATGAACATTATTTAATTTAAACAAATCTCTCGCCTCTCGCTCATGTCTATCAAGTAAGGCAATATATCTTGTTGTGACTCCCTGTTATCGGCCTTCGTCAATCGATATCCTTCAAGACATACTGAAAGATGATTGTTTAAAAAACGATTTGGATTTTCCTATCAACAAATCTAAGCTTTTTGTGTGACACCATAAAGAACTCTAAACATCCAAAAACCTGTTGTCTGAAACAAGGAGGTGCGTGCTGTGAAAATTAAAGTAGACTCGCTATCAGGTTCAGAAGTACAAGTACTAATGGACAAATTCCAAAATGTGTTTGGGAAAAACAGTGGATATAAAAAAAATGTGTAAAGTTGCTTAAGTAGGTGAAATTGACGATGTTTGTGTTTGTGACATTCCTCTCTTTAAATATGCACATCTGACGTCCTGTGATGTGGAAAGATCGTTTTCACAGTATAAGTCGTTGTTCAGAGATAATCAGCATGCATTTGTGATGGAGAATTTGGAGATGACCTTTGTTGTTCACTGCAATTCTCGGCCAACTACTAGCACTCAAGTGTGGTTGGTGAGTACCAGTAACATTTTTTTTCAAGCTAAGCAAGGTATTTTTGTCTTATTTAAAAAAAAAATATATATATATATATATATATATATATATATGTTTTATTTTTAGCAAATATTTTCGTACTTTTTAGCACATAAAAAATAAATATATTTAAATTTTTTAGCACATAAAAATCCGCTCCCTATTTATTAGCAACGCTTTCAACTGCTCAGGTTCTATTCTATTAGTCCCTCTTGAGGGGAGGGGCACTGAATGGGGACTCTCCTTGCACGTAGGCCGCTTGAATGAGCCCACTGTACTATCCGGGATGGAATGATGTGCATTTCCTAAGACCCCCCGAACTCTCCTCCAGCTTGCAGAATCCCTTTATTTTTCCTTCGCGGCTCCTCAACCCCGGTCCCACGAGCTACCATGAGCCGAGGGGGGGAGCTTACGGTACATTGCACTACCACCAGCAACTAATGGCCACTTACCGTGAGGTTCTAGTTCGGTGTCGACTCTACATCGGAACAAACCCGAAACATAGGAAAGAAACTGAGATGATAGTGAATGAGGGGGTAATGATAGCGAAAGTTACCTGGCAATTCTGTTTCAATTGCTTGAGGGAAAACCTCGGAAAAATCTCAACCTGTTAATTTATCCCAAGCAGGATTTGGAGCTGGACCCTCTTGTTTCACGGTCGGTAATGCTAACCGTTACTCCACTGTTGGAGCTCTCTATCAAAGTAAGAGAACACCCAGAGACCCATACAACCCCTGAGTTACTCAAGGACGCAATACGCAATCTTAACGAGGACCTTGAATCCATATCTGCATGGGCCAGAAAGTTTGGTTTGACTCTCAATGCAAGAAAATCACGAGCAATCCTAGTGGGACATCAACGTCTATTATGCAGCATTACTCCTGCTCTTCCAGTCAAGTAGGAGTTTACTTTGATACACATTTAAACTGGAATGACCAAGTAACCCATATTACCAAAAAAGTGCTTTCCATACTACATTCCTTAAACAGCATTCGAAAATTCCTCCCGCTATCACTCAAGAAAATACTAGTGGAAACACTAGTAATGCCCCACTTCGATTATTGTGATTCTCTACTGACTGACCTCAATGTCAACCAGTCGCAAAGATTACAACGTGTTCATAATTCTTGTGTTCGCTTCGTCTGCGATGTCCGTCGCGCTGACCACATTACCCCATCCTTCCAAACTCTAAACTGGCTACGGCTTAACGAACGTAGAAATTTTCATTGTCTTGTTCTCCTTTTCCAAGTCCTTCACACCTCTACACCTACCTATCTTGCCTCCCGTTTCAGTTACCTGTCGTCATATCATAATCTCTTCACACGCACGCAAAATAGCCGCATACTAGCCATACCAACACATAAGACATCATCGTATTTATCATCATACACAATCTCGCTCTCGCGCTTGTGGAATACCCTACCCAGTGACATCAGAGACTGTCGGAATTTAGTAGCGTTCAAAAGCAAGCTTATTAAGCATTTTCTTACTGCGTAGAGTAGGTTTAATTTTTACTTAATCAATAAAAGAGATGCTTCTCTCTTCATAACTTTTACAATAAACTGTCTAGCTTTTATTAATCAGTTAATCTTTTAGTAATTTGATTTTTATTTCATTTGTAAATTTAATATTAAATTGTAATTATAATTGTAATTGTATTCTTAATATTGTAGTTGTAATCCCCTGGTAGAGGGGAAGAGAAGGCCTGATGGCCTTATCTCTACCAGGTTAAATAAATAGGTAGGTAGGTATGTAGACAGACAGATAGATAGACAGATAGATAGATAGATAGATAGATAGATAGATAGATAGATAGATAGATAGATAGATAGATAGATAGATAGATAGATAGATAGATAATATCAAGGATTTAATCGCCCTCGGCAGGGTCTGAACCCAGGATCGTGGGATTTAACGCCTAACAAAGTATTCGTTAGACCAGTCAGAAGGATGAGTGGCTTTTGATTTCGTTTGCAATTTGTCTAACTGGAATTATGAAATAATCAAAATAAAATAATATTGCCCGAAAACCTTGCTTCCCTGCTCATTGTTTTCAAGCCTGTTAAGTAGAGCGCCATTCCCACAATGTTACAGTTACACTCATTTCTTCTTCTTCTGTTTACCGGCCGTCAAGTTTCGCTCCTGTGGGTTGCTACAGCTCAGCAATGCAGTTCGTACTCGTGGTTGGGTAATGCATCGTGCCGATGACTTATTGATACAGCTGCTAGAAAGTGAAACCGCTCCAGAAACTCGGCGAAGGCCAGTCGGTGGAGAGCTGCAACGCGTTGCGCAACCAACACCTGTCGAGGTGTGCACACTGCTTTCTACGTGTTCGAATCCCGGCGAAGTCTAACCGAGATGGTGGACAGAGTGAAACAGTGGAGTAATGGTTTAAAATGATACCGCAGCCGAGTCTGACAGTTCAGACAGAAGAAACTGATAAAAGAAACCACTGATGAGAAGAAGGTAGAGCGATAAATATAGAGGGAAACAGAAATAAGGGTAAAAGGAAAAATGTGACGATGAAATTATTAATAAATAGAGCAAGTTGGAGACAGAAAAGGAAGATCAAAAGAAGAAAAATAATCACGAATATGGAGACAAGGATTGATGATGATGCTAAAAGGAGGTGGTGCTAGTGGAGTATCAGCAGGTGAAGTCAAGGGTGCATTTGTTCAAGAAGACTAAAAAGAAAACAGACAACATAAAGGAGAAGAAAAAATGATAGGGGATTCATGGAGATTCTGTAATTACGTGAAATATTTATGCTGTTCATGATTGCTATTTTGAGCATGGTTGGGATTGTAAGGATGTTTGGGATTTGAAATAAAAGTTTGATATTTGTTTTCATTTCTGTCTTCATACTCCCCGCATTTAAATTTAACAAGGCGCAGCCTTCTCGTTAACTACTTCATAATCGCTTCCTCATTCCATGCGGCCTAGTCTACAGACAACAATGCAATTGACAGTCGAAACGATTCACACAGCAATGTGACGACAATGAGTTGTTTCAAATTGTAATGAATAATGATATACTGTTTATGATTACAGAAAATTGGATTCATTTCGGAATTAATACCACAGTTAAGCACTTTAGAACTGACTCAGTTAAATCAACTAGGCCTATTTCTGCATTTATACTCCTCGCATTTATTAATCATCCTCATTTGTGTAAGGATAATATATTTTTATTAAATTTAAATTAACTTTATTAGTTAGTTAAGTTTTACGTGTTAAAAATGTTTCACGTGAATCTTTTCCAGTCCATGTGATACTAAAATCACAGATTTAAAGAACACGGCCCCCTTGTATAAAGGTGTAAATGACTGAAATAAAGAAGCATCAAAATACAGTATTCATTCATTAATTAACTAGCCGTACCCGTGCGCTCCGCTGCACCCGTTAGAAATAAATGTGAAGTAATTACATAATTAAAATAGGACATTTGATCCAGGGAACATTCGTGTTTGATAGAAGGATAAATCGTTTAATATGTTACTTAATTTAAATTGTATTTAAAATATTAAAATGCGATCATTTTGATCCAGAGACCACTCATTTGATGCAATGACAATTCCTTTAACATGTTTCTTAATTGTTATTACCAATTATTTTTGGAAAAGCGAAAATTAACAGAAAAAGTTTGGCTACAGATTTATTATTATGTTTATATTATATTATATTATATTATATTATATTATATTATATTATATTATGTAAAAAGTGTGTTGATAACGGATGTACTCGAATTAGAAAGTTTTTAATTTGTTGTGGGAGCTCTTGAATCTCAGGAGGAACAGTTTTTACAACAGCGCAACATAATCTGCTTGGCTCATTACCCAATTTTTTTGCATTGCATTTATTGCATATATATTTTATGTATTTTAACACGATTCAATTGAGCATAGTTAAAATTTGAATTATAAAATAATGCAATGCTAAGCTAACGTACTATTACTGCATACTAAATCAATACACTCTCGTTGTTCGTTAATTCTCTGAGATAAAAATGAATATGTTCATAAACGTTATTTTAAGAAATACAGGAAATGAATATAGAGAATAACCTATCAAGTTTTCTGTGCATAAGAAGCTATTTTAATCTTACCTGTCCTCAATTCACTCACAAGTTACTGTAATAACATTATTGCATTATGTCCATCCAGAGAAACTACACTTTCCAATGGTGAAATAATAATTAATTATACAAATCGGTTAATTTAGCTTCCGATATTACTTCATACAAACACAGAAACATTGTCTGTAGGCTATGTTTCATAGTTTTCGATTGTTGTGTCCAAGGCCCCTTATAAACGAAATCATTTGTTTTTTATTTCAATACACCGCCTTAGATGGCAGTTATTTTAATTTTAAAACTCATTTATCTCATTAAATATCAGTCCTATCAAAATTTTCAAGGAATAAAACTTATCGAAAATTAGTTTTAAAGAAACTTTGGTATGTAACATTTTTCACAAAAATCAATAAAAAGCGAGATATTTCGATTTATTTAATTCAGGCCCCCTTATAACCCCCCTTTTAAATAATATATTTTGTATGCCATATAGCCTAAAATCTAAGTTACAACGAACTTAATTTATATTCCAATTTTCATCTAAATCCGTTCAGCCATTATCGCGTGAAAAGGTAACAAACAAACATACAGACAGACAGACAGACAGAGAGACAGACAGACAGACATACATACAAACAAAAATTAAAAAAAAAAGCGATTTTCGGTTTCAGGGTGGTTAATTATATATGTTAGGACCAATTATTTTTGGAAAATCGAAAATTACCAGAAAAATTTCGGCTACAGATTTATTATTAGTATAGATAAATACGTCATCATTATTGTTGGGATTGCCTATATAAACAGACGACATCCCGGATGACCAGGCGGTTTTTTCAGGAAATGCTGCGATGCACGTAACCTCTTAAAAAAATGAGAATGGCTCCGCCAACATAATAGCACAGTCTAGTATATACAGTCACGAAGCTTGAGTTGTGAGGGTGCTAGGAACAATTGACTGTGCCGGTACTATTTCGCATTGTCTGTAATGAGGCGATATTAGCGATCCTAGTGGTTAGCAATTATCTATGCATGCATATTTACTACATATTGAGCTTCCAGTCACGAAGCTTGAGTTGTGAGGGTGCTAGGAACAATTGACTATACCGGTACTATTTCGCATTGTCTGTAATGAGGCGATATTAGCGATCCTAGTGGTTAGCAACTATCTATGGATGCATATTTATTACATATTGAGCTTCCAGTCACGAAGCTTGAGTTGTGAGGGTGCTAGGAACAATTGACTGTGCCGGTACTATTTCGCATTGTCTGTAATGAGGCGATATTAGCGATCCTAGTGGTTAGCAACTAACTATGCATGCATATTTACTACATATTGAGCTTCCAGTCACGAAGCTTGAGTTGTGAGGGTGCTAGGAACAATTGACTGTGCCGGTACTATTTCGCATTGTCTGTAATGAGGCGATATTAGCGATCCTAGTGGTTAGCAACTAACTATGCATGCATATTTACTACATATTGAGCTTCCAGTCACGAAGCTTGAGTTGTGAGGGTGCTAGGAACAATTGACTGTGCCGGTACTATTTCGCATTATCTGTAATGAGGCGATATTAGCGATCCTAGTGGATAGCAACTATATATGGATGCATATTTACTACATATTGAGCCTCGTGACTGTGTATACTATGAACAAATGAAGCTCTCCAATCAACGAATGCATTGCGGGTGGCATCGATGCATCTTCCGTAAGGGGCCACGCTGTAGTCCCTGCTACAATGGTGGTACGCAAAAAAGTACCTCCACAGTCTAGTATATACAGTCGCGAAGCTCAATACTTAGTAACTATGCAAACATTAGATAGTTGCTCACCGCTAGGATCGCTAATATCGCCTCATTACAGACAATGCAAAATAGTACCGTCACAGTCTATTGTTTCTAGCACCCTCAAAACTCAAGCTTCATGACTGTATATAGTAGACTGTGGTACCACTTTAAAAGCGTAAATGATTCTGATGATGATTATTATAATCTATCGTTTATATTACTGGGATAAACAATGGGAGATGAAGAGAAAGATGATAATGAAATAGCAGAAAATAATTAATAGCATATGTTTCGATGATGATGACGATTAAAATGTCCTTGGTTACTGTGATGATTTCAATTAAAAGACACAGACAATACGCATTTGATAACGTTTTTTGCGGAAGTACACAGTTGGAATAGTTCTCATGCTACAGCTGGTTGCAGTCTTACAGTTTATTCTGTACGGACGCCGCATCGCTTCCAGCGGATGTTCCCATAGCCATTCTGTCAGGAAGCTTTCTCATCTGTTCTGTTAATCACATGTGCATTGACATGGTTTTCCTCTAAAGATCGAATCAACTCTGACGACATTGGCATTGTCGTAGTTATCTTGCACATACCTTCTTCTTATTCTTCTTTCTGTTCATCGTTATCATTTTGAATAAATTCTTATTCTCCCCCACTTTTTGTCTGTTTTAGTCTTCATCATCGTCATCATTTTTTTCAGTTTATTTTGCCTTTATACCCATAATCATAAGTAGGGCTAGGATTTTGATGAAATTGCAACTTTTTTCTAGTAAGCCAGAAACATAGCTGCTTTAGTATTTATATGTATAGTATTTATCTTATTCAATTTTGTGTGTAAAATTGTAGTGTAATTTGTAAATTTGTAGTGTTTTTGTAACGCAGTCTTTACTCCTGGTTGAGTGTTAGAGAAGGCCGTATGGCCTTAACTCTGCCAGGTTAAATAAATCATTATTATTATTATTATTATTATTATTATTATTATTATTATTATTATTATGTGATAAACTGAGTGTTTTAAGACATATTTGTTATGACATTTTTTGCCTGTTTCAACTCATAAGAGCATCTTTTGTTTTATTCGGTCATTTTTTAGGCATTTTCATTTGATTTTAGCCATAAATCCCCATTATTAATGCAAAATAATGTCTATTTCCTTTGATATTTTCTTTACACATTTTGTCCATTAATACCCATTATTTTGTATAATATTTCAATCGTTTTTCTACACAAATATTGCCATTAAAACGTAGTACACTCCAACCACCCCTTCAATATAGACTCCTCTATACCTGCTAATTCCGGATAAGAGTGGCCTTGTGGTAGACTACACGGAAACTAAAAGTAAAGTAAATCCATGGCGCTACAGCCCATGAAGGGCCAAGACCGACCAGCCGACTGCTGACCTCACGTCCACATACCGACGTAGAGGTGAACGATCATACATGCAAACTACATCAGATAAAATAATTAAAGTGTACTACTTAGAATAAATTATGTAAAATTTAATTTAATTACTAGTCTAAATATTTAGTACAAAACCTTTTTTCCTACTAAGGCAATTATGTAAGATCAATTTTTAGGGCATTTTAAGTGCATATTTTAAAGATTTTTAGGTCATAAATGCATTGTTTTTAGCACATTTTTTCATGATTTGTAGGTCATCAAAATCCTAGTCCTAATCACCACCAACGAACTCTTCTTATTTCCATTTCTATTTGCTATCGTCGTCGTAGTCAGCATCATCTCCAATAGTATCATAACTAGGGAGCGGATTTTTATGTGCTAAAATTTTAAATATATTTATTTTTATGTGCTAAAAAGTACGAAAATATTTGATAAAAATAAAAAAAAATATTTTTTATAAATATGACAAAAATAACTTACTTAGCTTGGAAAAAAAAAATGTTACTAGGTACTCACCAACCACACTTGAGTGCTAGTAGTTGGCCGAGAATTGCAGTGAACAACAAAGGTCAACTCCAAATTCTCCATCACAAATGCATGTCGATTATCTATGAACAACGACTTATACTGTGAAAACGATCTTTCCACATCACAGGACGTCAGACGTGCATATTTAAAGAAAGGGATGTCACAAACACAAACACCTTCAACTTCACCTACAGGCACACCCTCCAATACTTGAGCAACTTTACACATTTTTTTATATCCACTGTTTTTCACAAACGCATTCTGGAATTTTTCCTTTAGTACTTGTACTTCTGGACCTGGTAGCAAGTCTAGTTTAATTTCCACGGCACGCACCTCCCTGTTTCAGACAACAGGTTTTTGGATGTTTCGAGTTTTTTTATGGAGTCTCACAAAAAGCTTACATTTGCTAATAGAAAAGCCAAATCGTTTTTTAAACAACCATCTTTCAGTATATCTTGAAGGATATCGATTGATGAAGGATGACAGGGAATCACAAGAAGATATATTGCCTTACTTGATAGACATGAGCGAGAGGCGAGAGATTTGTTTAAATTAAATAATGTTCATATCCGAGCTCTTATCTGTTGTGTTTCACAAACAAAGCGTGGAATGAAATCATCTCCAGCGACAATAAACATTCCTAATTATGTGTTGCAAGATCTCTCCTCCTTGTCCATGTTAATTTATTCTCTAATAATAACACTGATATGCTGCCTAGCAGTTCTCAGAACTTGAGGCGATACTAGTATGAAAATGGATCACGGATACACCACACAGCGCTTAGAAACACGAAGCAACCAAGAATTCTTAAAAAGATAACGTACTTCTGAGTGATATAATTGATTTAGTTTTAAAATGCTTAAAAGTTCTTGTAAAAATTATTTAAGTAAAAAACTCCAAGATTTATGTGTTTATGATAGATTTCCTGAAAATATGTATTTACATTTTTTTTGTGAAAATATATGTGAAATGAAATTCGGGTTTTAAACTTGAAACTTCATGTTCGGAATTTGTAACTTTGTTAATTGTGTTTTATCACACGCAAAAAGAATATTTAATTACATAGAAATCCGCTCCTTAATCATAACTTCAAGGATAGCTGTGAAAGCGCATTGGAATGTACCAATAATCAGTCAGTACCTGGACGGCGCCAACATGTGGTCAGTGTTAGTTTCGATGAATATGCATGCAGTATCGACCCGCCCGCTTTCGAAAAGCTCTCGCAAGAAGATCAAAGTTCGATACCAGGTATAGATGAGGCGAGAGGTGGCATATGAATTGCGCTGAGGGGGAAGAATAAACCAACAGAAAGAGAGTTTGCTTCATGATGGTTAATATTATAAGAATCTGCCGACACGGAACTTCATCTCAGAAAACGTATCTTCTCCCTCTATACCCCTCGGTGATATAGCCACAGCACATGACAGCAGGTCTTGCCTCCTGTACTGCAGTTGTGCCAAGCTTGGAGCGGGTATAGTTGCTTGTGGGGCAGGTTTCCTCAGAATACGTCATTTTCCCCTCGTATTCTCTTTTCTACCATCAATCCATTTTGTCGTAATGTGTGAATAGTCTCAGAGCATCAAATGACAACTGATCCTTGCTTCATGAGTGGCGTCGGGATGAAAGTTCATTAGAAAAGTTGTGCCACATTACGAAAGGAAAATAAAAGTCATGTTGCGGGCCACGATCCTGTATCCCGGAGCGTTTGGTACACAGCAACAGGCATTAGCCTATTTTGGATCTCACGATTTCGAAATCGTAGCATTCGTAGCCAGTGGGGCTCCCTTGCCGCATTGCAGGTTCTCTTGCTGTTCCGAACTTTAAATGAATATATGCTAATTCAGTATCAGGAATCCTTCCATTATGTCAACTGAGTTTCCTGCAAGGTTATTGACCTTTACCTGCCTGAAATAGAGTGTTTACGATGGAGTACGTCATCGAAAGTCGTGCGTGTAGTCTAGACTGACAGGCGTTTCGTAGTACGGCCATTCATAAAACATCTGATTGTAAAATACGTGAAACATTCATGGAAAAGATATTAGAGCAAAGGAAAAAGTAAATATTTCTTAAACAAATAACAAAATATTTGCACGTATACTCCTAACACCCTGTATCAGCCATCACTAGCACTGACCGACATGAGAGGTAAAATTAATATTGGTAGTAACAGTGTCAGTAGCAGTAGTGGTAGTGGTGGTCAGTGGCGTAGCGTCAATGTAAGCTAAACAGCTTAGCTTCCCAGTTAATAACAATTTCATAATAAACCTGCAGTTTATGGAGAAAATTATTCATTAATTTTAATATAATTTATATTTACGCGTTAAATATTGCGATGCGGCAGCTCAGGATGATTTGTGATGCAGCAGTAAACAAGAAGCCTGCACACACCAGCTTCCAAGCAGACCGGTTTCTTCTGTGTAATCCACCCCGCAGATTTTCCATCCCTTTCTAACTAAACTACCTAGTCGCAAGGCTCGCAAGAAGCTAGCTTTAACATTTAAAATAAGTAGTTTCCTAGTTATCCCTTTTCGTCAGTTGTGTTCAGTTGAAGTGTTAGTGTGCATTGTGCCTGATATAATAAATAATGAGCAAAATAACAGTTCCTGACACCAATTTACTTGAATTTTTTAGGACAATTGTATTATCAAAACTGGCTTACGAACAAAAGTGTGATTTAAAAAACAAATGACCGACTCCCTTGCTGTCAATGAAGGACACAATCAAAAGACAGACGCATACTTACGTAATGATACTAATACTGTGATTTCTCTAAGTATGACAGGGAGTGAGCTAATGTTATACGTATACGTGTCTATTTGTTAAGAGATATGTGTAAACCGTGAAATCATATTTTACTATGTACCATTTGAGGTCATGCCTTATTGGTGTTACTTACGATGTTCCAACCAATCTTCGACTGCTGACTTGAAATTGACTACTATTTATTTTAAGACTGTATTTTTGTAATTCGTTTTCTCATATTGCATGAAAGACAACTTGAGTTAGCTTCCCCAGCTCAAAATTTCATGCTACGCCACTGGTGGTGGTATTGTACAGGGACATCATTTTATTTTTACTTCAATTTTTATTGTACCTGAGTTTTTGAATGTATTTCACTCCCACCTCCTCTACTAGTAAACTTCCAATACAGTCAAAGTCGCCTTACGGTCATAGTAATATTACTGAGTTAGTAGTATGTTCCAGAAATATGTTTTCGTTTACCACTGACGAAAGAGCTTTCAATATTGAATCATATTTTCGCACAGGTACTGTCGTCCGTTTGCCTACGTTGCATCCCGGTTTTCCCCACCTGCTTCTGCTCGCCCCTCTGTAAAGTCTAGTGGGTGGGCTATCTTAGCTCTTTTCTGTTAGGAATTGGACGTCTACGTAATATTATACAACTGTTTCATATAACTTAAATAAAAGGGCCTCGTTAAGTAATTAACTATCACGTGATCTCACCTCTTTCTACGATCCTGCGACAAAACCACTTGGACAGATAATAGATAGCATGTCTGAGTATTTTTATCTGTGCGGGTCGGGCAAAAGTGAAGATTGAATTTACAGTACGTAAGGTACTTTTTATAGAGTAGGTACAGAATTATTTCAACATGAGTTACTAGTACGAAGGACGAAACTGGTAATTGGAATTAGGTACAATAGTCTATAGTGCGATAATATGCACAAAAGAACTGAAGCCTGTATCGAAATGAAAGGCCACCATTTTCAAAAATGTGTTTAAATATCCATATTATGACTATTTTTCCTTCATTCTCTATATTGTACGCTAATGTGCTGTAGACAGTATAATATACACTGCATAATGAATACGTCCACATGGACAGCTCAGTTCGTGAGTAAAAACACTCATTATTAATACTGTACTGTATTTTGATTAAACAAAAACCTAATAAAAATGATCAAACTCAAAATCGCGATATTTCCTAGTTTACGTAAATGGATGAACTACTGTTCTTCCCTCCTATACCTAGTAAAGTGATTTGTTTGTATTTTACGCCAGCATCATCGAACTCCAGTCGTGGAAGGGAGTAGCAAACGGTGTTTCCGATTCTCAACCGTTAATCCAAAGGTATATTCAATTCAATTCAATTCAATTCAATTTTTTTTTGGCCATTAGACATATAGTTTTAGGCTTAGTCAAAATACATTGAAAAACATATAAATACATTTTAAAAAACACTAGACAGTAAAATTTAAATAATACAATGAAAACATGAAATAATTTGAAACTTTTAAATTAAAGAAAACTAACTAAATTGCAATTAAACTTATTTATTAAAATACAATTTCATACAAATCTGTGTTGAAAAGCTCAGCAACAGAATAAAACGGATTATTTAATAACCAATTGTAAAATCTAGTTTTGAAGCTATTGATTGGACAGTTTTTGGGCTCATGTTCGGTGCCCGTGGCACGATCCCACGAGAAACTTTAAATCAACTTAAGCAATTTAAAATTTCTGATGCAACGATTGATGCCATAGGATCTCATGTGTTAAAATCATCCTTAGCTATAATTGGTATAATTTATAATATTGACTGGGGAGCTTATTATATAGTTTCATCCCCATAATTAAAAAGTTTGTGTTGCTCTTTTGTAATCTACAATATGGAATATTAATTTGTTCACTATTTTTAATTTCCCGATCATGTATATAGGCCACTAATGAGTATTTATTGATATTTTGTCGAGTGTAAAGTACTAGATCATATATATACAAATTTATGATTGTTAAAATCCGTGATTGTCTGAAAAGTGGCCGACAATGTTCCAGATAGTTTGATTTACATAAAATTCTAATGGCTTTCTTTTGTAAAATCAAGACGCTTCCAATTTTGGTTCCATTTCCCCAGAAAATTAGGGCATATTGGATTATCGACTGAAAGAAAGAAAAGTAGGCACATCTTAAATAATTTTGAGAAACGCAAGTCGTTAATTTCTTTAACAAATATAAAACTCTTGATAGCTTTGTGCATATGTATTCGATGTGCTTATCCCATGTTAAACTGAAGTCTATAAAAACTCCTACTTACTTACTTATTGGCTTTTAAGGAACCCGGAGGTTCATTGCCGCCCTCACATAAGCCCGCCATTGGTTCCTATCCTGGGCAAGATTAATCCAGTCCCTACCATCATATCCCACCTCCCTCAAATCCATTTTAATATTATCTTCCCATCTACGTCTCGGCCTCCCTAAAGGTCTTTTCCCCTCTGGCCTCCCAACTAATACTCTATATGCATTTCTGGATTCGCCCATACATGCTACATGCCCTGCCCATCTCAAACGTCTGGGTTTAATATTCCTAATTATGTCAGGTGAAGAATACAATGCGTGCAGCTCTGCGTTATGTAACTTTCTCCATTCTCCTGTAACTTCATCCCTCTCAGCCCCAAATATTTTCCTAAGAACCTTATTCTCAAAAACCCTCAATCTCTGTTCCTCTCTCAAAGTGAGAGTCCAAGTTTCACAGCCATACAGAACAACCGGCAATATAACTGTTTTATAAATTCTAACTTTCAGATTTTTTGACAGCAGACTAGATAACAAAAGCTTCTCAACCGAATAATAACAGGCATTTCCCATATTTATTCTGCGTTTAATTTCCTCCCGAGTGTCATTTACATTTGTTACTGTTGCTCCAAGATATTTGAATTTTTCCACGTCTTCGAAGGATAAATCTCCAACTTTTATAGTTCCATTTCGTACAATATTGTGATCACGAGACATAATCATATACTTAGTCTTTTCGGGATTTACTTCCAAACCTATCTCTTTACTTGCTTCAAGTAGAATTTCCGCGTTTTCCCTAATCGTTTGTGGATTTTCTCCTAACATATTCACGTCAT